>NC_081528.1:3051589-3279089 GCF_030273125.1 Centropristis striata | reverse complement strand
AAAAAAACATACGAGAAAAAAATTTACGAGATTAAAGTGGCAAATCTACGAGAAAAAAATGTGCAGATTTATGAGATTTAAAGTGGTGAATCTGGGAGAAAAAAGTTGCTTTCCCACTTTTTTCTCGTAAATCTGCGACTTTTTTCGCGCAGATTTGCCACTTTAATCTAGTAAATTTGGAACTTTTTTCCTCAAAATATTACCTGAAGTTACCAAATATAGTTCTGCGCCTGATGAAGGGTTAAGGCACTTCTGTATTGGAGGTTGCCACTTGGTTTGCACTGATAAGCAAGAGTTGCTGAGTGGTCTGCATGGCTCATGATGCATGCATTGGACATTGAACATCTAAACTAATAATTGCTTGTCTTGAGTTTACTTTTAAAGCCTAACTTTAGCTTCCTAAGTTGTGACAGTGGTGACGTGGCAGCGTGACTGAACATCAGTGATAAATGGCAAACAGAGTGGTGATAAATCATACAAAGGTTTATTAAATCAAGGCTGCTTTTAATAAGGGACTGCATCAAAATAAATCACTCTAATCAAACCATTCACATCTTTATTAAAACAAACTACTACTTAATAGCAAATTTTTCAGTTCAATTAGACTTTCATCAGCTCTGTTTTTATCACTTTCACTCTGCTGTCATTAAGTGATTTATTCTGTCAGCTGCACCAACATTACTAAGGAACATATCAACAGATTTCATGGGGACCACTACTGCTGATCCAAAGCACCAGAAACATTAAATAGGATATAAAGTCATTCAAAATATGATTAGACCACCATTGTTTCATTAAATGTATTATTCATTTTAATGTCTGGAACAACTAAAGGTACATTTGTTTGGACAAATATAATGATAACAATACAATGATAGCTGATATCTAGACATTTGACATGGTTTTCTTAGTAATGATTTTGGTTATTGTAAAGAAAACCAAGGGAAAATGTCTCGAAATCAGCTCTTAAATTTTAGATTTTTGTCAATTTGTGTCTTATTCGATAATTTTGTGTAATTTTGTGTTCTTTTTGGTCATTTTTACATTTATTTTTTTGTAATTTTGTGTCTTTTGTGGTCATTTTGTGTTATTTTTGTGATTTGTTTTGTCTTTTTTGGTAATTTTTACAGTTATTTTTGGTCATTTTGTGTTTTTTGTGGGTGTTTTTGCCTTTTTTGGTCATTTTTACATTTATTTTTGGTCATTTTGTGTCTTTTTTGGTCATTTTTACATCTACAGTGTTGGAAACATTCTTGATAATAACCAAAATCATCATCAATAAAACCATGGAAAATGTCTAGATATCAGCTCTTAAATTAAACTATTATCAGCTATTTTTGTTGTTTTCATTATATTTGTCTGAACAAATGTACCTTTAGTTGTACCAGACATTAAATAAACAAGAAAGCAAGAAGAAAACAAGCTGGTCTAATATTTTTTCCCATGACTGTACGTGAAGACAGAAATAATCTCAAAACCCTGAAATCACCTGCATGAATTAAAACCACTACAGCTAAAGTTGTGGTTTTTTTGTCTTTTGGGTGTGTTAGCGGTTGGATTGACCCTTAAAAACTGTACACAAGATGAATGAATCTATTCACAAATGAATGGAGACCAAAGCCCAGACAACAGTACATTTCCTAAGGCCCAAAAAAAAAAAAAAAAGAGGGGGAAAATAAAATAAGGCAGAAACAGCAGACAGTGATGAATGTTGTCTGAGGCCAGACTATTGTTCAAGGATAAACTCCGTGCTACCTGCAGCCTTGAATCCTGCAACTTTCTCCAGCCGAAGCTATTTAACTCTCAAGGCCGAGCACTAGAACAGAAGCACATCTGAGATTTCATTACTTTCCTTAAACTAGTTTGGAGTCTTCCACTCTGCAGCAGGCGCCTGAACGCATCGTCCCACAGTCCCAGTTAGGACTCTGAGGACTTTTAATTGAACTCTAAATTGAGGGCTATATATCACAAAGCAAAGCTGCTACATTAACACTTCTGTGTAGCCCAGAGATAATGTAGTTCCCTCTGAGGAGCAGCTATGGAGAGAAAACAAGAATTAAGTATTTCTGTAGGCCAGAAGTAGCATCGTCATGGGGTCTATTGAGAAACCGCCTATGGAATCTTTGCAGAAAAAAAGCTCTGTTGCAAAATCCAATGCAAAGATCCAAACATCAGTTTCTGGTGCTGACGCGTAACTAAAAATCACAACAGAGAGTTATTTAGCAATAAGGAAATCCTCGTCATTTTAACCCAGAATCACCAGATTTTCAGACGTATCCGGACAGTGAAGAGACTTTGCCGTAAAATCTGCAACTTTTTCCCGTACATCGGCCACTTTTAATCTCATAAATCTGCAAAAAGAGAAATTCTCATCTATTTGACGATTTTAATCTCATAAATCAGCAACTTTTTTTTGTAGATTTGCCACTTGAATTTCATAAATCTGGAAATTTTTTCTCCTTTTTTACCTCATAAATCTGCAAAAGAAAAAATCTGCACCTTTTTTTTCATTGCTTTGCTGCTTTTAATCTCATGAATCGGCAACTTCTTTTTCCCGTAGATCTGCCACTTTTAATCTCATAAATCTGCTACTTTTTTCTCAAAGATTTGCCACTTTTAATCTCATAAATAAGCAATTTTTTTTCTCCTGGATTCATAAACTTTTTTTCATGAAATATTACCCCCCTTCCCCGGGTCCATATTTCATTATTATTTTTTTCATACTCGGCCCTAATAGGCTGTTGTTTTGTCAGTGATGCATGCTGTAAAAAATAACAAATCTGTAAATGATCAAATTATCACAAACTAATTGTGGTGAATCTGGAAACATGAAGGTTGTGTTGCTCACTCAAACAGCACAGCTACACAACATAGCGGTGTGTACAGAACACATATATTAGACTGGAGGTGAGTGCTGTGAATGTGCTGAACAGAACTGAACAGGACAATGCAGATGGAGTTCAAAGACAAAAAGACAAACAAGCTGTTTTAATTCGGCTTGTTATGTGGATTAACAGTTTAATCAACACTTTAATCTCATAAATCTGTGACTTTTTTCTCATGGATTTGCCACTTTAATCTCATAAATCTGTGACTTTTTTCTCATGGATTTGCCACTTTTAATCTCATAAATCTGTGACTTTTTTTCTCATGGATTTGCCACTTTAATCTCATGAATCTGTGACTTTTTTCTCATGGATTTGCCACTTTTAATCTCCTGAATCTGTGACTTTTTTCTCATGGATTTGCCACTTTTAATCTTATAAATGTGCTATTTTTTGTCATGGATTTGCCACTTCTAATCTGATAAATCTGCAACGTTTTTCTTGTTGATTTGCCGCTTTTAATCTCATGAATATGCAACTTTTATCTCAAAGATTTGCCACTTTTAATCTCATAATATCTCATAAATCGGCATCTTTATTCTTGTTTATTTGCCACTTTTAATCTCATAAATGTTTTTTTTTTTCTCATTGATTTCCACTTTTAATCTCATAAATCTGCAACTTTTCTTCTCCTGGATTTGCCACTTTTAATCTCATAAACTTTTTTTCATGAAATATTACCCCCCTTCCCCGGGTCCATATTTTATTATTATTATTTTCATACTCGGCCCTGATACGCTGTTGTTTTGTCAGCGATGCATACTGTAAAAGACAAAAAGACAAACAAGCTGTTTAAATTAATCAGTTTTATGGATTAACAGGACAGAATATGTATCAGGTTTAACTATCAGCTTCATGTCCACGTCCTGATAAAAAAGGGAGCTCATAATGTGAAGTGATGTCATAGATTACAAACCAGCAGAATAATGTAATATAATAAAAAAAAAAACGTGCTTAATATTTTCTCTTAGCCCCTTCTCAGTGTTTTCAGAGTTGAGGGAATACATTAAGCGGCCAAGCGTGAAACCCAAATGCAATATCGACTCCTGTCTGCAATTTGTCAAATCTGTAAAATATATGGCGGTGTGGAAATATCCAGCGCCGCCATTTACGGGGGCTTTCATAAAACATATTCTTTGGTAATAGTGTTCTGCAGACAGCCTTATGTATTATTGAACAGTTCTCATTTTCATTCAAACAACCTGTAAGTCCTTCACGCACACACGCACACAAACATAAACACACGCACAGCGCCGCACAAAAGCCCTTACAACATTTTGCAAGAGAATTAGTCACCCTGTCCTTTGCAGCCAATTTTCCACAGCTAGCCGTGGCATTTATCAAAGCCGAGCAGGTAAATGTGCACTTGCCAAGCAGTTTTATTGAGCCTTATTTAGTCACCATTCTCCCTGAGCTAACCAAACACACTGAAACACACACACTGATGCGTTAGAACGGCCTGATGTGAGCCTGGTTGATCACATTATTACCTGCTGATGGTTCACATACAGGACCATTGTTTCCTTTAGCTCAGCCAGTTTCAGTTTGATGATGATATACCAAGTAAAACTGGAGACAAGCTCAAATAGATTTAGTATAAAATGATAGAACTGGATGGAACCCTCTTATATGTTAGATTTGACACCTTTGTTCAAATTTGCAACATTTAAAATTATTTATTGAGCATGATAGTGTTTTGAAAGTAAAAAAAAAGATTCAAAATCACATTTTATGTTGGACTAAAGGATTAAAAAGACACAAAATGACCAAAAACAGACACAAAATGACAAAAATCAAATTTCATGTTGGACTAAAGGACTCAAAAAGACACAAAATGACCAAAAAAAACAGAAGACAAAAATGACAAATGACACAGAATTACCAAAAAAAGACTCAAAAGACACAAACTGACCAAAAAAAAGGCACAAAATGACCAAAAAAAGACACAAAAAAGACACAAAATGACAAAAAAATGACATAGAATTACCAAAAAAAGACACAAAATGACAAAATAAGGCACAACATGACAAAAAAAGACACATAATGACCAAAAAAAGACACAAAATGACCAAAAATGACACATAATTACCAAAAAAAGACACACAATGACCAAAAATGACACAAAACTACCAAAAAAAAAGACAAAATTACCAAAAAAGCAGTTTTATTGAGCCTTATTTAGTCACCATTCTCCCTGAGCTAACCAAACCCCACAAACACACTGAAACACACACACTTTCCTCACTCTCAATCGGTCAACTCGTCTGTTTTTTCCCCACTAGGACCGGTGAGCTGAGATTTAAACTCAAGAGGAATGTGTCCTCTGTCTTTTACAGTCAGTGAATCTGGTCTGAAACTGTGATCCATCAGGCAAATAGTCACTCACTACATATTCAGTACCAGTCCAGTGAGGATGAGGCTTTGGAAGATACCGCAGAAAAAATGTGAACAGGTATGTGGCCTGCAGAGACTAAAGGAACAGGAAAAAGCCCTCAGAATGGGAAGTAGTGATCTTGTTACATTCTGTCTATCTATAAAAGCAAGAAGCGTCTGTGTGTGTGTGTGTGTGTGTGTGTGGATGTGTGTCTAGTTCATATCTCTCTCTACACTATCTACACTAGTGTTTCAAAAGACAAATAAATGTCATCTTCTAAACATCACTTTTCAAAAAAAAATATATTCATATACCAAACTAACTGCATAATATCTGTCTTGATGACATCCATCAGAAATAATGCTTAGTTTTTTTTATGTGCATGTTTGTTTTTTAACAGATTTTTCCATCCTTATAGTAGTTTAGTTAGATTTGGTATGCCAGGCTACTTACCATGCAACTTTCTGGTGCATTTGAAGTATTGTCCCGCCCACCATAGCAACCATAAACCAATCAAATCACCTGTTATTTGTCAAGCACAGTTATGTCAACAGTTTTAAATGCTTTGTTGAAAAAGAGTTGATGCATTAAATTGGACATGGAAACTTCTGCAAAGGTAAAAAAAAAAAAAACACCTAGAGCAAGTGTATTAACATGATTTTACTTTTTTTTGCAGAGATTTTTCTAATTTAGCTTTGTGCATTTAGCATTTGTAATGTAATCTTTTGTGTTTACTGTTTCTAAAAATAATAATTTCTTTATGTTTTTATCTGTGTTTTTTGTAATTTCTTTGTGTTTTTTCTTGTATTTATGTGGGGGTTTTTTGTGCTATTTTTGTGTGTTTTTTGTATTTTTATTATGTTTTTGGTGTGTTCTGTGAGTGTGTTTGTATGTGTTTTTTGTAATTTCTGTGTTTTTTCTTGTATTTATGTGTGTTTTTTGCAATTTTTGTGTGTTTTTTGTAATTTTGTGTGTGCTTTTGTGTGTTTTGAGTGTGTTTTTGGTTTGTTTTTCATGTTTTATGTGTTATTTGTCATTTTTTGTGTGTTTTTTTGTGTTCAAAATGTTGGTCCAGTAAGTCGAAATGAAAAAAACTAATCAGGTCATATAGGTGATGTTGTCTTGAAAACAATGATACCAACACGGTATCATGGTAAATATGTTTAAGTGGTTTATACAGGCAGAATGAAAAGGAGTCAAAAACCGACAAAATATCCTCAAAATCCAAAGGGTTAAGTAATGTAAATGCTTAGACTTCTAAAGATGAAATCGCCCAATTTACCTGATATCACCCTAATAAAGTACCAGATATTAATGATTCCCATATTTTCCCACTAGCTAACATTTACCAGCTGATGATGAGCTGCTATCTGATCTGATGTGTGAAGTGTAAATAAAGTTGGAGACATCTCCCTCTCCACATCTATCACCTCCGTCTGACATGGCAAAGTGCTCCTGATTAAATTACGCTGAAATATTAGATCATCTATTAGTGTGCAGGTCTAATTATTTGGGATGCGCTATTGACCTAGTTTGTAATTGAATTCAAACAGCAACACGTTGTTGTGTTTATTAATTCATGAAGAACAGCCTGCTGCTAATGATTTGGTGCCTTGGAAATTAATTCCTCATCTCTGGCTCGTCTCTCTCTTGGCCTCTGACAGCTTCTCTTTCATGTAGAACATGTGCAGAGCAGAGCAGATCAAATATCTCTGGATTGTCGAGTACTCGACAGGAAATGAATTTTTCACTTGTATCTGCTGTTTTCCAGGAGCTACAACCTTTTTTTTATGCACTGGTTGGGGTTTTTTTTTAACGTTTCGCCGAAAAAGCACCAATTAAATTGTTCAGAAAATGTTCTCCGGCTGACTTCCTGTTAGATTTTAATGTTTGGAGACAAGAACCGGCCTGATGTGAGCCTGGTTGATCACATTATTACCTGCTGCTGGTTCAAATACAGGCCCAGTGTTTCCTTTAGCTCACTTTCAATGGCGCTATCACCGTTTTCTCTCTCTCAATCCGTCAACTCGTCCGGTGAGCTGTGACTTAAACTCAAGAGGAATGTGTCCTCCATCTTTTAAAGCACAAAATGACTAAAAAAGAAACAAAATGACCAAAAAACCCCACAAAATGACCAAAAAACCCACAAAATGACTAAAAAAAGACACAAAATGACAAGAAAAACCCACAAAATGACCAAAAAAGACACAAAATTACTAAAAAAAGACACAAAATGACTAACAAAAGACACAAAATGACCAAAAAACCCCACAAAATGACCAAAAAACCCACAAAATGACTAAAAAAAGACACAAAATGACAAGAAAAACCCACAAAATTACCAAAAAAGACACAAAATTACTAAAAAAAGACACAAAATTACTAAAAAAAGATACAAAATGACCAAAAAAGCAGTTTTATTGAGCCTTATTTAGTCACCATTCTCCCTGAGCTAACCAAACCCCCACAAACACACTGAAACACACACACTGATTCGTTAGACCAGAGCGAGAGGAAAGGTCAGAGGTCATGAAGGAACAGGAGAGCTCGTCTGCACACAGAAAGCTGCAGGAAGCCAAAAATGTAATGGTGCAATATTTTTGTAGAGCTTAAAAGGTCAAACATGCATCATTAGATTTTGCAGCTTTTTTTGCATTTGCACCTTCACCTGTTTGTCCATTTTCTTTACATGGGGTCAATAAAAAACAGCCAAATGTAATCCAGTGAGGATCAGCCTTGTCTGGATACCTAAAGTCCCCAGACTGGATGTTTTCACATTGGACGCGGCACAAAAACTTCATACTCACACCTAGAAATTGATATAAAACGATTTCAGTTATTTTAATGATTGCAATATGTTAATATTCTGTTATTAACCAATTTTGTGTCTTTTTTAGTCCTTTTTTACGTCTTTTCTTAGTTATTTTGTGTCATTTTTATATCCTTTTTATGTCTTTTTTTTAACGTCTTCTTTAGTTATTTTGTCTTTTTGGGGTAATTTTATGTCTTTTTTACTCATTTTGTCTTTTTTGGCCTTTTTAAAATGTCTTTTCTTAGTTATTTTGTGTGTTTTTTTTGGCCTCTTTTTTAAGGTTATTTTATGTCTTCTTTATTAACCAATTTTGTGTCTTTTTTAGTCCTTTTTTACATCTTTTTTCAGTCTTTTTGTGTCATTTTTTGTCTTTGTTATGTCTTTTTTTTCCGTCTTCTTTAGTTATGCTGTCTTTTTGGGTATTTTTATGTATTTTTTAGTCATTTTGTGTCTTTTTTGGCCTTTTTTATGTCTTTTTTTACATCTCCTTTAGTTATTTTGTCTTTTTGGGGTAATTTTATGAAGCACACAAGCCTTCACAGAATCCAAACTGATCCATGTAGTTCCAGTAAAAGCTGATTTCTGCAGCTTCACATCTTACAGTAACTGAGTCCTCACAAGAGATGCAGGTGCTGCTTCACTTCCAACACAAAAGAAGCACATTACTGTAAGAATTGGCGGGCTCCAAGTCTTTTTTTTAACACAGCTGTAAGTACATTTGGAGGTTGGGCGAGCGGTGCCAGGTGCCTGTTGCTCCCCTGCTGCTGCCGGGCGCGCTGCCACCCAGAAACCAACACGGTGAACAAATCAAACAAGCACAGCTGAAATGTGAAAGTCTGAGAAATGTGAAGGTCTAATTTGTCCTGTTTACTGTGATGGCTCTGAGATGAAAGCAGCAGCAGAAACACTGTATCACTGTGGATCAGGGCTCTCACACACACACACACACACACACACACACACACACAGGAAGGCGCAGCGTCGTCACCAGCAGCAGAGTGAGTCAACACCATCTGTAGCCTGTTTATTCCTCTCAGAGACGGAGAATCATCAATAGAAATCAGTTTGACTCGAACCATGTTGCTCAATAAAAACGGCCCTGCAGGTAAAACTATCATTCAAGCATGTGTGTATATTTGTGTGTATTTGTAGCTGCTGCCAACATTAAACAGAGGCTGTTTTCTAACCAAATCGCCGTGGTAACATGTGTTTCTAACCCAATCACCGTGGTAACATGTGTTTCTAACCCAATCACCGTGGTAACATGTGTTTCTAACCCAATCGCCATGGTAACATGTGTTTCTAACCCAATCGCTGTGGTAACATGTGTTTCTAACCCAATCGCCGTGGTAACATGTGTTTCTAACCCAATCGCCGTGGTAACATGTGTTTCTAACCCAATCGCCGTGGTAACATGTGTTTCTAACCCAATCCCTGTGGTAACGTGTTTCTAACCCAATCGCCGTGGTAACATGTGTTTCTAACCCAATCGCTGTGGTAACATGTGTTTCTAACCCAATCGCTGTGGTAACATGTGTTTCTAACCCAATCGCCATGGTAACATGAGTTTCTAACCCAATCTCCGTGGTAACATGTGGTTCTAGCCCAATCGCCGTGGTAACGTGTTTCTAACCCAATCGCCGTGGTAACATGTGGTTCTAACCCAATCGCCGTGGTAACATGTGTTTCTAACCCAATCTCCGTGGTAACGTGTTTCTAAACCAATCACCGTGGTAACGTGGTTCTAGCCCAATCGCCGTGGTAACATGTGTTTCTAACCCAATCGGCGTGGTAACATGTGTTTCTAACCCAATCGCCGTGGTAACATGTGGTTCTAACCCAATCGGCGTGGTAACATGTGTTTCTAACCCAATCGCCGCGGTAACATGTGTTTCTAACCCAATCGCCATGGTAACATGTGGTTCTAACCAAATCGCCGTGGTAACATGTGTTTCTGCCCTGGTAACTACGCAAAGGATAAAACTGAGAAAAAAACAGTTTTATAATTTTTTTTTTTTTTTAATTGGACAGCTAAATGAGTTATAGGTAAGTGATATGACACTGATTTCTACCTGTACTGATTATGTAATTTTTATGCTAAAAAATCATGACGATTTATTTGACCTTTGACCCCAAAAATGTCGTTACTGCACTCTGGTTTCACTGCAAAAAGCCAGCTCTCAAAAACAAGAAAAAAAGTACAAAAATCTAGTTTATTTTGCTTAGAAATAGCAAAATTATCTGCCAATGGAACAACGGAATTTGGCTTGTCAAGACTTTACAAAAAAGTAAAAATATCTAATCTCAATGAACCCAAAAAATACCTTAGAATTAGTGTATTCTAACTACTAAGTGGATTTTTCTTGATTCTAATGAAATACACGTGACCTATTTTCTCAATATGTTGAAAAATATTCTTGAATTAATAATAAGTAAATGCTAAAGCCATCATCTTGACATAATGAATGATACAAAAAGACACAAAATGACCCAAAAAGACACAAAATTACTAAAAAAAAAAGACACAAAATTATTTAAAAAAGACACAAAATTACCAAAAAAAAGACACAAAATTATTTAAAAAAAGACACAAAATTACCAAAAAAAAGACAGAAAATTACCAAAAAAAGTAATTAAAGGGACCTTCCACACACAACACAGTAAAGTGCCATTCATATAAAACTCACATTAAACTTTCATATCAAGGTGGGGGCCACAAAATATCGTCACGAGGGCCACAATTGGCCCGCGAGTTTGAGAGCCATTATCTAAAATATTTAATCTTACTTAGCAATGCAAACTGCAAAAACTGAAATCTGTCAAAGGTTCTAATACTAATGCAGAAACAGAGAGCAATAACTACAATGTTGTTGTCTTCTTTCAGCTTTTATAATTTGTTTCCTGTGAATAAAACATTTTAAAAAGGGTTTTGTTATACGTGTAAGTGTTCAACAACTCTAATTTATATTATTCTTGTCTTCAATATTCAACACAATGAAGAAATACAAGGCGACACTTTATTACAGTCAAAACCAAAGCAGACAGCAGTAACTTCACTTTGAGTTGGATTTTGTACTTACTGCAATTTTTAAATCATTATTTCTCTGAAATAAAGCAAAATTGAAATCTAAAACTTTGTCACAAGATAAAAACAGACATCAAGGAGTTCATTTTCCATCATAACAATGATCAATTTCGCTCCAAAAATGTAGTTTCTGCTGGCTAAATATTCCACACACACATACTGGTTTTCAAACATCATGGGGACTCCAGTTGTAATCATCACTTGCGGGGACCACCCTTTCTAGAGGTTGTAGAGAGCTGAAAAAAATAGAGTAAACTTGCCATAACTCAGTTAGCCCATACATACCTTCAAACCTCTGAAATGGAGAAATTATGTTTTAATCAGGCTTTATGGGGACATCCGGAAAAACCAGTAAACATGCTTTCAGGGTACATCATTTACATGAATTAGCATATTTTACACAGATTATTTGGTGACTAATGGGGACCTACTTTTACATAAAACAATGAAAATTAGATACTTTTCTAAGAAGCCAATTCTATAATTGTGGAATTTGCAAAAATAGTAAAACTTCAATTCAAACCTTGAAGCACACACACACACACACACACACACACACACACACACACACGAACACACACCTTGCCCTGCTTGTGTTCCTGATTGAGGCCTTGGCAGTTGACAGGACAGAGACAGGATCTAAAGGAGAAGCAAGCAGCAGCTGCCAGGAACTGTAGAAATCATGGAGCTGTAATATTTAATGTGTCCCATTAGGAGGTGAATTGTGGGGAGGATTATCCAAGTGGGGCACACGAGGAAGGGCCTAACTCGTCCCAGTGGTCCCAGTGGTCCCAGTGGTGGCTGTACTTGAGGCTTTTATTCTGACCAGAACGTGCTCCATCAGCTTGAGAGGGCTGAGAGGATGAAGACGTCCTCTGATGTGTCTGCAGGTCAGAGTCCAGCTGGACACCAACGTGGCTTTATTCTCTCTCTGCTCTGCTGTTTTCCTCATGTGTGCCTGGTATTCATGCATTTGTTTTGCTTTCAGAGCACTGGCAGTATGTCACCTTCTCTTGAACTCATGTATAATGTGTATATTTTACATTTATAGCTTCAAGGTAAGATCCTACACTGCAAAAAGTCAGCTGTTAAAATCAAGGGGGAAAAAGTACAAAAATTAGGTGTATTTTGCTTAAAAATAGCTAAATTATCTGCAAATGGAACAAGAAAATTTGGCTTGTCAAGTGTCAAATATCTAATCTTAACTAACCCAAATATACCTTAGAATTAGTGTACTTTAATCAGTAAATGAAAAGGATTTGGGAAATGAAGGCTAACCTGATAATGTAATAACCTCCCATTAATGTTATACTTTATGTCTTTTCTTAGTCCTTTAATCTAACATAAAATGTGATTTGAAAGTAAAAAAAAAAAAAAGATTCAAAAACACTATCATGCTCAAGAAAGAATTTTAAATATTGCAAATGTGACCAAAGGTGTCAAATCTACCATATCAGAGGGTTCCATCCAGTTCTATCATTTGATACTAAATATATTTGAGCTTGTCTCCAGTTTTACTTGGTATATCATCATCAAACTGAAACTGGCCTCATGGAGTTTACAGCCAGAACTTTAGAGGTAAATGTACAGTAGGGCTCCACGCTGCTTTGTTTTCTAGTCTGATGGAGGCAACAAGTCTGGATTATTTGGAGCTTTTGGAGACTCCACAGGGTTGAGTTTCGTTTTTAGTCAGAACATGGTGGAAGCAACACAGTCTTTTGACCGTGCGTCAGACTTTTAATTTACTTTGCTGTTTTTAAGTAAACATTTTAAAAGACAAAGAAGTTGTCATGTCTCGTCGCTCACGTGGAAAAAGAGTGTTTTTGGTCAACTGGTCTTCTTTCTTATCTACTCCTTCTAGAGTCAAACTTAAAATATATGTTTTGGTACAGTTTTGCTACAATACAAAACAAAATCCTTGATGAATCGCAGGAAATCAGGGTCATGCTCCTGATTTCCTGCGATTCATCAAGGATTTTCTCAGATTGGAGACTCTTCTATATGAATTCTAGTCAACACAAGAAACTGATATACAAATGGTGATTTTGTAGGTAAATATTCCTCTAAGTCAGGGGCTGGGTCTTTTCCAGGTTTTGATCTAGGCCACTTAGTTTCAGATTAGTCAGCCGACTCACTTATATCATTAATAAATGATCATTAGAATGCATAATATGTATAGCGCTGGCATTTGTCATCCAGGCTCTCCACAACGGAGCACTAAGCTCAGCACAGCAGGGAGCCATGAGTACTTTACTGAGACGAGAACATCAGTCAGAGCCGACAGCTGGATGCTGGAAGGGGGCGGGGCTTTGGAATAGGTGAGGGGTGCCATGTCATCAATGAGTGAGCTGAAGTACACAGCTATAATAAAAAGGCTTTGTTTTATATACGTTTCAGTGAGAGCAGGATGATGTTTTGGCTGTCTAGCTAGGTCTGGAGTCTCCAGAAGCTCCAAATAATCCAGACTTGTTGCCTCCATCAGACTAGAAAACAAAGCAGCGTGGAGCCCTACTGTACATTTACCTCTAAAGTTCTGGCTGTAAACTCCATGAGGCCAGTTTCAGTTTGATGATGATATACCAAGTAAAACTGGAGACAAGCTCAAATAGATTTAGTATCAAATGATAGAACTGGATGGAACCCTCTTATATGGTAGATTTGACACCTTTGGTCACATTTGGAACATTTAAAATTCTTTATTGAGCATGATAGTGTTTGGAAAGTAAAAAAAAAGATTCAAAATCACATTTTATGTTGGACTAAAGGACTAAAAAAGACACAACATGACCAAAAAAATACACAAAATGACTAAAAAAAAAGACACAGAATGACCAAAAAGAGACACGAAAAGACACAAAAAGACTAAAAAAAAGATACAAAATTATCAAAAAAAGACACAGACTAAAAAAAGATACAAAATGACCAAAAAAGACACAAAATTGTTACGTTAAACACACAAGACCCAAATAAAACAGAGTCCCACTAGAATAAAAACCAGAGTTGATGACAGGATCACACACAATCACAAGATCACATTTATGTTGGTTTTTCTTTGTTTCTTTTTGGTTCTAAATGTTGATCCAGTAAATCAGAATAAAAAATAAATAATTATCAGGTCATATAGGTGAAAAAAATATACCAACATGGCATTTAAACATGTTTAAGTGGTGTATACAGGCAGGATGGAAAGGAGTCAGAAATGGACAAAATAGCCCAAGACTCTATAGAGTTAATGCTCCAGCATACAATTATATGTTAGACAATCATGTTCTTCCAACTGTATATTTTCCCCCAAGAGTCTGTGTGGGCATGTTGGAACAGGAAAAGGAAAAACAGAGCATGTCCTCATAAATAAATGGTGTCCTCAGTCTGGTGTGAAGCTCCTGACTGGCCTTCACATCCTCCCAACACCTTCGGGATGAACCGGAACCAACGTCAGCGTCTGTCCAAGGCCGTGTTCAGACAGGATCTATAATTAAACGTGTGTCTGAACCCTCTGGAGCCCACGAAAACGATGGAGCACGATTTCTTCATGACGTCAAAAAAAGACACAAAATGACCAAAAAAGACACAAAAAAAGACACGAAAAGACATGAAAAGGATTCAAAAATGGACAAAATAGTCCAAAACTCTATAGAGTTAAAGAAAAATCCTTCCTCATCTCAATCTCATTGGCTCATACCCACATCAACATATCTGTGTGTGTGTGTGTGTGTGTTTAATACAATGCCATCTTTAGTCGGAAAAACACAGAAATGTTCTTGTGCATCAATGGTAACAACAACAACCAGCAGCAGCAGGTTTAAATGTCCTTAAAGGGAAAACGGCTGTTATAGCAGCGTATGCTAGGGGCCACACACTCCTACAAGCATGCAGCTGCTGAGCATTATGAAATCTGTTTAAATTACTACAATGATGAATGAAAATTTTATTGATACAGGGCAACCAAGCTGCATTTATTGTCACTAAGGGCACTGAATTGCATAGCATTGTTTTTACATTATAAACAGAAATGCTTACACACTATGATGGTAATCTGCTAATCTTTTTTTCCTGCAAATACTCTTATATATTGCTATAGTACTATTGGTCTCCACCTGGAGATTTAGTCAGTTAGTTATGGAGGTCCTTACTTAGGTGTGCAATGTGTTATTTAAAGCCGAGTCATCAATGCATTCTGGGAAGTGTTCAACCCACCAACAACGATCACATATGGGTATAATGTTCAGGAGGCCATGTCCTTAGTTAAAGTTAGTATACCTTTAAGTCACAGATTGTGTATTTAAAGACTTCTGATATTAACAGCGTAGAAGTGTCATGGGGTCTGGTTTTAGGACATTTGTCATTATTATTGGTCAATTTTAGTCAAACATACAAAATTAGGCCTCATTTTAAGAGAAAAAAACAGTAACAAAACCTGAATATTTTTTTCAAAAGTAATTGTGTATTCCCATCAAGTTTTTTTTCCCCACTATTAATATTGAAAAAAATATTCAGGTTTTATTTAAAGAGGCTAATCTACGAGAAAATTTGCAGTTTTATGAGATTTGAAGTGGTGAATCTGGGAGAAAAAAGTTGCTTTTTCCCCACTTTTTTCTTGTAAATCTGTGACTTTTTTTGCGCAGATTTGCCACTTTAATCTAGTAAATTTGCAACTTTTTTCTAGAAAAATTACTATTATTTTTATTCATACTTGGCCTTAATATGCCTTCATAGTCAAGTTATCCTCGTACGACTGTTTCTTGCAATTTTTTTTCTAAATTTTTCATTTTTACATTGGAGGTCCAGGTCAATAAAGTTAATATTATATTATTATCATACTGATTGGTCAGATGTCATGGTGTCACCGTCTGTAACGTTAGCTGGAAGAAATCCATGTGGTTCTACGACCAAACAGAGAGACATGGGGACCATTTAGATATCCACTGAAGTTACCAAATATGGTTCTTTTCCTGATAAAAGGGTTAAATAAATGCTCCGTACTCCAGTAATGTCTGACTTATCAGCTACATTACAAGAGCCTTATTAACAGGAGGTGTAATGTGATTACCTCTAACACATTATGTTGACCATCCCTGTGTTCTCCCAGTAGAGAGCCTGTTTGACAGCCTGTTTGTGTGGGCACTTCGTCTGTTTTGCTGCTTTTCATGTAGCACGCTGCAGCGAGCAATATTTTTGTGCTGTTAACATTTGGACAGCCTACGTTTAAAGTGCTGTTTAACCTTTCAAAACGCTGCAGAGGCTCCGAGCAACATTTGAATAATACTGTCTCTGCCAACATTTTCCCTTCTGTACAGCAGGGAGAGGCTCGCAGGCAGTCAACGATATACAGCTTACTACATCAAAAAAAGCCGTGTCTATATTTAGGGTTCAAGGAAAAAGTGTATATTTATTTTTAAAACAAATGTTTATTATTCCTTTTTATCATCCGGGCTCTTGAAAAACATGTCAGTTACAATCCTTTACTCTCTCCCCTCTGTTTCCCTCCATATTAAAAACTCATAAGAGATATTTAAACAGTAAAAGGGGAGTTTAAGGAGGCGGATGGAGATAAACTTTAGGCCCTGTGTATTTTCAATCTCAGCCGTTCCCCCGGGCCCTTCCTTTACCGCCTTTAAGAGAATACAAATCACTTCAATTATTCAAACCTCCAGAGAACTCAGGGGGGAATAAAAACTAATACACAAGGCAAAAAAGCAGATAAATAAACCTATGTATAAACAAACTCTGCGCGCATTAATTACACATTTCAAAAGACAGAGAGGAGGATGCTGCTTGTCAGGAATAAAGCACAACTTTCCAGTGTGCTTTATTGGGCCCGGTGTTGTTTCTATGCCTTACCTACCATGGAGTAATAAGCCCACACAGGTAAACAAAGCAACTCCCTTGGTATGTTGGAGTGAAACAAACTCCTTTTTTCTCTGCCTTTTGTCATCCTTCACTTGATCTGAGATGCTTCAGTCAGATCGTACACAGGGACGGCTGCGCCTTTCGTGGGAGGATGATGTTTACCAGTCGGAGCGATGTGCAGAACTGAGCGTCGAGGAAATAGTGACCTACTTTTTGGATTTCTGGTCCCTCAACAAAACGTCGACGGAGCCGTGTGAGGAAATCATTGACCTGCTGGGCAGGAGGAGCGAGGACTCCTTTGAAGAGGAGAGACGTCCTCAGAATGACCACTGATGGGCTTTTAACTCACTGCAGATCTGAGGTCTGCCCAAACGGTCAGCTCCTTTAAATCAGGACTAAAAACACTATTGTTTACTGAAGCGTACTCTTAACTTTAACACTGATCTGCTCTACTGCCCTTACTTTTTAACAACATGATCTCACAGGAATCCGTGGAATAGCCACAGAATCACTCAAATTTCCGTGAAACTGACACGGATTTCGCTACAATGCAAGTTAATGACAGTCATATCCCGTGGCTATTCCAACATACAAAGTGATTATGTACATTCACTGAGTGAATATTTAGAAAATAAAACATTTCTCGCTAGAAATGTGATCAAAATCCATTTTTATGCAGAAACTAAGTCAAAATATTGATTTTTTCATTAAAAATGAGAGAACTGTCCGCCATGTTTTTTGTTCTGACCGCCGGGACCTTGAAAGTCTTGGAACAAACCAATAGGAACAAATATCCATGGAATAGCCACGGGACATGACTGTCAATAACTTGCATTGTAGCGAAATCCGTGTCAGTTTCACGGAAATTTGAGTGATTCCGTGGCTATTCCACGGATTCCTGTGAGACCAGGTTCGTTTTTAACTACACAATGTTTGACTTGTGCTTTTTATTATTTTATATATTTTCTTATCCTGCTGTATCTTATTTTATCTTATTTATATTTCTATTTCCCTGTTTTAATTGACTGTTTTTACTGTTTTCAATTGTGTCTTGCTGTTTTAATGTGTATGTAAAGCACTTTGAATCACCTTGTGTTGAATTGTGCTATACAAATAAACTTGCCTTGCCTTGAAATACACAGACACACCTTCTCATCCTTCACAGCTGACTAGTGCCAATCCTTCCTCTCATTTTTTCAAACCAAAGTCGATACCATCTACACCATGGGTCCAAATTGGATATAATTACAATAAACAATTAAAATATGTCTGGAGGCGATTCAACCTACCACGGCTCAGTCACGTACAATGGTATATATTTACAGAGGAGACGCCCACTGACCAATCAAAACACAAAACTTCAATATAACTTGGTGGTATTGGTTGATTAAATCATGGCAAGTGGAATCACCCAATAACTCTGTTACACAGACACCAACCCACCAAAAAGACGCAGGACTGAATGCCCGGATGTAGCGACCACAAGGACATGTGGCCAAACAAAGCCACAAAAGTCACCACTGAAGAAGAAAAGGGACGAGGCAGAGGAATATAAAAGATCAGACATCATCCCTCTAACAAAGAAAAGGAGGAGTGTAAACCTCAACACAGAGCTGGCAGCCTGTGTAAAAAGTAAGCTTACCTGACAACGCACACTTGGGATCAATTTATTTCCTTTTGTTGTGGTAAAATATTGTGATGTGAAAATGTATTCCCATAACTGCCCTTTAAAATTTGCCATGGGAAGCATTTGATGGGATTTAGATACAGGGTCAGACTTGACGAGGCTTGCTGATATTTTACCAGTATTTGTTTGGTAAACAATTTAAACACCCTTCTTTTTATTTAGAAGTCCTGAGTAACACTAAAGAAGCCCGGACCAGCTCGTCCCAAGACGAAAAGAGGAAGAGGACTGATGAGGAGGAGGAGGAGGAAGCTTCACCCCCACAAGAAAGCATCTATCCAGAGAAGAGAAAGGAGAAGTCTGTCTAGAAAGATGAACCCAACAGACAGATAAGATCCCTTCTAACAGAGTACAGCACAAAAAAACTCCAATATTCAAAAGGCAGCATGTTGTATTTTTGTGTCTTCTTTTTTTGATCATTTTGTGTCGTTTTTTTGGTCATTTTCTGTCTTTTTGTGTCTGATTTTAGTCATTTTCTGTCTTTTCTGCTTTTTTTTTACGTCTGGATGTGATGAACAAGTCATGCTTTGGAGCTTTTGGAGACTCCAGAGGGTTAAAGACCTATGCTCCCAGAAACAGCAAGAATGGCGGCAGAAATTCTGGACACAAAAAAATGCTGACCAGGGACTAAATCAGGTATCTAAAAAGGGGAAGATCTCCCCAGACTAAGATATTTCTACCTTCTGCCTAAGATCCATAAACACCCAGAGAAGTGGACTATCCAACACAGAATCCTACCCGCATGCCCAATAGTTTCAGACTGCAGTAGCGAAAGTTATGGTGTGGCAGAATACCTAGATTCGTTCCTAACCCCAATCTCTAAAAATCATCTTTGCTGCCTGAAAGTTCCACAGAATTTCCTCCAGCGTATACTCCGTATGCGCCTTAATGAACCTTGCCTGCTTTTCACAATGGACGTAAACTGTCTATATACCAACATTGATATCCCCTTGGGCATGAAAGCAACAAAAAATGGTTGGAAAAATTCCTTGTCGATAACCGACCGGATCAGGAGATCTTACAGCTCCTCCACCTCAGCCTCACAAGAAACAATTTTGATTTCAATGGGCAACACTACCTGCAGGTGAAGGGAACCACATGTGGAAATGCTTTGCCCTGGCATACGCAAACATCTACATGGCAGACTGGGAAGAAACGGCTTTCAAAATATGTGAGAAACTCCCAACACATTATTTCCGATACCTGGACGACATCTGGGGAGTTTGGTGACACTCAGAAGACGACTTTTATGACTTTGTGGAGATCCTCAACAACCACCACACAATGATCAAAATCGAACCAACCACACATCAGATGGAAGTAAACTTCCTGGATACAGTAGTATACAAGGGACCTGAGTTCAAACACACCGGAACCTTAGATACTAAAGTGTTCTTTAAACCAACAGACACCCATGACTTCCTGCACAGGGAGAGCTTTCACCCCAAACCAGTGTTTAGGGGCATTTTAAAATCGCGACTACTAGGCTCTCAGTGAGCTCTACGTGAAGCTGAACATGCTGAGATGGTGCTGGTTGAAAGCAGTATAAAGTGTAATTGCTGCCAGCCAATGTTAATGTTCTGTGTTGTTAAATAAAGCTGCAATCCTATAGTTGAGTGGTGTATGGAACACAGGTTTGCACCAAAATCTCACGCCACAATATTATATCACAATTAATTTTTCATGTTTCATTATGCACAATGAAATAAATGTAATGTTTACTCTTATTCAAGTCTGTCCTGATTTAATTATATTTACTGAAAGTGGAGGAAACTAAGCAAATTTTTGTAGTGGCCAAACTGGAATTACCACATTATGTGATGCCATTGGGCCCCAAAAATGACTTTTTCTACTGACTTACATTGAGAAGAAATTGTTAAGGTGGACCACAGGGATGAGGACTCAAGAGCAAACTCATGAATACGGTTCTCAAGAAGTGGTTTTCTTTATTTAAAGCAGGGCCCAGCTAAGGAATCAGTACACAGTAAAATCAGCAGTGTTAAACACTTAAGAGTTATTTTTTTACACCGTCAAGACCTTTGAGATATGGGACACAATTGCAGACTCGGGTTATCTTAAAGTTATCCCAGAGGGATAACCGCAAAAATCGCAAGCCATTGTATTGAGAGGGGTAAATATTTAAATAAGGCAATATGAAAATAAATAGCAAGTTCCCTTCAATAAAAGACTTGGATAAGGGAAGAAAGTAAACCACTGCTGCCAAGTAGCTGAAGTGAACTCAGGAGGCATAAAATAGCCCTTATAAACAAAAACACAGAAATGGCTGTCAGGGAAGCCTTTAAATAACACAAAGAGCTGGTTTGATAAGCACCCAGGGCAAAGAACCAACACACTAGAAGACACGAGTAAACACGAGGAATTATCACTAAATGCATTAAAGGGAAGAGGAGATGCTCTCACTGCCTCTGGAGGTGAGACAATGGGAACTTCTCAAATCTCTTAATTGTATCCCCGTTTCCTTTCCTTCCGCCAATGTTTTATTAGGTTAAATGATTAGGGGAAAACGTAAATGATCTCATATCAAACCCTATACAGCCTCACATAGGACTGAATGAAAATGACAAACAATGTAAGTGTTTCTTGCTGATAGACTCTAATACTTCTTTTTTCTTGAATAGTATCCATAACAAATCTGAATGGGTGAAATAACAGGTCATGAGGAAAAAAAGCTCCTAGAACGATCTTTCTTCTCATTTCTTCTTCTCAATGTAGAAAGATATAAGATATAAGTCTTTTTGTTGTTCAGATCCACAATGAAACATTTTTTAACAACATGGTGAATCAGAAGATGAATAAAATATAAAACATGCGAGTGACATGCGAGTTGAGTTTAATCTGTTGTCTGTCTTATCTCCGGTATGTGGCCCTGTTTACAGAAAGGGAAAACGCAGATATTTCCATGCAGTTTGGCCTCTCCAAAAACCCAGTTTTTTTTCACAGAAAACGATTATTAACTCTGGGCAAAGTGGAGAATTTGGAAAACTCTTAATGCGTTTATGTGTTGTTGTGTCAACTGGGAGAAACAGGGTTTTAGGTTCTCTGCCCATTCTATGTTATAATGGCGCTCAACAGCGTATTTATGCGGGTTGATGTAAGTGACAACTTTTTTGAAAACAATGTTGCGGGCAGGATGTTATTTTTGAAAACAGTTTCTCTAAATACCCTGCTATGTATAAACGTGGCCTGAGAAGTGAGTCAGCACAGAGAAATGGAACCCAACAACCTATATAACCTCCACACCTGGTCCAAATCAGGGCAATCAGAGACACAAACACACCTGATATTACTCTGAGCTCATCACTGATCCAGTCAATGAGTGGCAGGTGTGACTTCCCCTCAAACACTGAGCCAGAGAACAGAAGATCCTTATCTAAACTGTATAAAACTTCACCTGAAGATAGTGTCACATTGTCAAAGTTAAATCAACTTTGACAGAGTTAAAACTTTACACAAACTACACTGAGAAGTGTTAATTCACTTTTACACTATGAGGGAAATTATACAGATTATGACACTGAGAATATTTAAGTGTTAATCAGAATTTACTCTTATAAATGTACTCTTCATTAGTGTTAAACCTAATTCACACTAGGAGAAAATAGACGCTCTTGGAAGAGTTATTCTTACCCAACATCATGTTGATTTGATGCACTGTTCAACGGAATAACTTTGTTTTGCAATTGCCACGTCCAGCTACACTGCAAATAATGTTTCTTACCAAGATAAAAAAACTTATATTTAGAAGTGTTTGATAATTTGTCTTGTTTCAAGAGTTAATTTCTTATTTTTTTCCCCTCAGATACTGAATATCAAATTCATTTTATGAACGTATACACATGATTTCCTAAAATATGTATTAAATTATTATCTTTAAAGGATTTTTGCATGGATGCTACATTTTAAATGTATATTTTAAAATCTTACGCACCCCCATTTGAGAACCACTGGATTAGACTCTTACAGCAACGCAAAAAAATATAAAAAATACAAAAAATAAAAAAATTACTGGTACTTGTGACTTATGCAGTATACAGCAAAAAAAAAAGTTATTAATTCATTTTTTATTCATTATATTTGTACTTTGTGCGCACTAATTTCCCAATACAGAGGAAAATTCTTTACTACTCATTTTAAAACTTTCTCACAAACGGAAATTCAGTAGATTGGCTGCTGAAAAAATTATGTGGGAGGAAAAATTAAAAGCCATTTCAAAGGCGTCCCTTGACTTGTGACCTCAATATATCTGAATAAAAATATGTTCTATGGAAACCCACGAGGCTCCACTTTACACGCATGTCCTCTTTATGATAATAACCTGCAGTTTGTGACAGAAACTTTCACATGCAGTAAAATGTATTTTCACCTTTTTAGAACATTTTGCTGAAAAAGATTGTGAACCCTGATCACTGCATGGAATTTTCTGTGTTGTTCTTCAAGGTCTCGGTGTGTTAAAGTGGTATTCTGGAGGAATTTTCGACCAAAGAACCCTAGAAATAGCTGAGAAAATGTTCTGAGACATAATTGAGCATGGAAATTGACTTCATGTCCTCATTTATGACTACAACTTGACACTCTGTGCTGCATCTCAAAATAATCAAACTGTTTTGCATCTGTGTGCGTAGAGAAATGTTCTTAAAGTGTTTGCATATAGTTTTTCACACAAAGTGAACCTTGATCCATCTTCCTTGTTACAGTTTAACCTTTCATACTCAATCATGATTCTATCACCTGTTAGCAATTAACCTGTGTACGTCTGCAATGTTTCAAACAGGTGTTTTTTTCAGCATTCAGTCTTCGTGTTGCTGGCATCAAAATCAAATTCATTTAAAGTTAATTTAAAAAAATATCATATATGTATTTATTGTACAGTTTCCAGCTGAATATATGCCAGAAATGAGTAAATGCAATGAACAGTGTGAGGATGTGCAGTAGTAACAGGAATAACTCCAAGAACTTGCAAAAGTAAGGCATTTTATACAGAATATTTCATACCGTATACACAGTAGTAAGTAGGAAGAATGAGTGCTGCTGCTTCTTTTAGATTAAACCTAATTGTTTATTGACAGGTTGGAATTGAACTAGATCAGGTTCAGTGACAGTTTAAGGCTCCGTTTACATATATATATATATATATTAGGGCCAGGACTTTAATGCGTTAATTAAGATTAATTAATTACACAAAAATTAACGCGAGCCAGTTGAAAGTGCAATCATAGGAGCTTTCACAGTGTGTCATTTATGTTTCTAGACCATTTGGAAATGTGAATTTTCTTTCTACAATGAAAACTATTGCTGTTTCCAATTTACATGCAAATAGACTGTTTTGTTGTTTTATTATTTATTATTTTTTTCTGCTGTTTCTGTGTGTATAAATGGTTAAAAAAAAAATGAAAAATCTGACTGATAGCTAAGTTTGTGTGGAGAAAAAGGAGCCATGCATGTGATGTAAGGACAGACTGGAAGATATTAACAGAGACAGAAATTATTGCAGAGGAAGTTGACAAATTTGAATCAAAATCTCCTGGACTTCAGAGGTTTAAGCCCAAAAACGACATCACCGTCTAAACAAAAGGCACTTCTGATAAAATATTTTGTCGTTTTTACCCACAAGTGTCCTGGTGTAAACGGGGCCTAAATGTCCTGAGCTTTGGGAGTGTGGAAGGAAACCCACGCAGTCACTGGGAGAGAACATGCAGATTCTCCACAGAGCTTCCCACTGAAGGATTTTATAACAACACTCCTGAGAGTCATGCTTTAAAAAACAACATATACTTTTAAAAAATGTCTTCTTCATCCAAGAGAAGAGGTGTTGGACACAGTTCCTCTTCTTCTTCTACATGCTGCTTGGTCAGGCTGAAGTCTATGAGTTTAACTAGTGGACTCTGGTGATCCACTATCCTGTTGCTGTCCTGTTTTCAGGTCCGCGTGGATCAACCTGATGAGTGTTGAACGCCATTTTCAGCTACGAGTACGACAATAAAGTTCAGAGGACGGACCACAGTTTAAAGTGTTGCGTGTTTGTTCTTCTTACCTGGTCCTGGTTTCAGTCAGACGTATCGTGGTTTCTCTTCAGGGTGATGTTCCAGTCCAATAAGTTGATGTGCTGGTCAAGTTTTAGCTCCGTTTATTTCTCCATCTTGGAAACCTGGAGACACACAAGAGCTTGTGAGTACCGTATTTCCTCAAATAGTAGCCGGGGCTTCTATTAATAAAAAATCAGTTTGGGACCCGGCTAATAATAGGGGCAGGCTATTATTTGAAGGAGGCTTTTATTAGAAAAAGAAAATCAGAGCAGCTCTGACCGGCACTTTTTAGAGTGTTTTACACAGCGCATTGTAGCCAGTTACCTGGATATCGGCCATATTGGAAGGACTCGGATGTAAACAAACAATGAGCGCACGCTGAATGTTAATTTTAAGCAGGATTTAAAATGTCCAAACTACTAAAAAGCCCAGAAGAACGTGAGTAAACGGCTCGACTTTACAGAGAATGACTAGGACAGCGGGAGAAACAACCATATTTACCTACAGTACTAACTCGTAACTTTT
The DNA here is from genome assembly GCF_030273125.1 of Centropristis striata. Lineage (NCBI taxonomy): Eukaryota > Metazoa > Chordata > Actinopteri > Perciformes > Serranidae > Centropristis > Centropristis striata. The sequence goes on along the minus strand of NC_081528.1, from coordinate 3,253,830 downwards.
ATTTACTAAAAATTGTTTTTACACCCGGTTACTAAATGAGGCTGGTCATTAATAGGGGATGGCTTTAAATTGAGGAAATACGGTATTTCTGTTGTGGTTCTTTAAACTTCTGCTCCATTTTAGAGAGAAATTCTCTACTTGTTACTCCTTTTACTACATTTATCTGACAGCTTTTAAGTCACAAGTTACTGTTCAAATTAAGATTTTTGCAGACAAAGTCAAGTGGTGAATTTACAGAAAGTTTTAGTCATTTTTCATGGTCCAGCTTCTGAAATGTAAAGATATAATAATAATACTAATACTACATTTAATTTATATAGCGCTTTTCTAGACACTCAAAGACGCTTAGCAGATATGCTAGTTTTCCTTTCTCAAATTTTGTTCATGTATTATTTGATAATTTTACCCTTCTCAATGTAAAGTAATTAAAATCAGTCTCGATCATAAAATATTCTGATTTCAAAATATAATACATACTATTCTAAATCTCTATTGGTTATTTTTTAGAATAGTTTATTTTGTTCCTCACAATAGTCAATTATTTTTGGAAAAATTTTGCCATTGTTTTTTTTTTTTTTCTTTTCTTTTTACGTAACTTGCGGTAGTCACGTGACCCTTGAAACTACTTCACTTCCGACATTTACGCACATTTATCTACTGTTTAAAGTGTCTTTTATAACGCCTTACCCCCAGTCTGAACTCATAAATGCTAGTTGGTGCTCCAGTATAATCGGTCCGCCTGAAACTCATCCAGTGAGAAACGTTCCGCGGTGCAAAAATGAGTGTGATTAAAATGCATCAATTTTTTTATGGGTTAATTTTTGTGAAATTCATTAATCTTAATTAACGCGTTAAAGTCCCGACCCTATTTATAACATAAATCTGCAGTAACTGCAGGCATTTTTACAACCGCGATCAGTACGTGTGATATTTTTAGAACATGTTGCTGTAACGCGAGCCGCAATATGAACCTACGTGTGGTAATGGGTGATACTGACACACAACCTGTTCTGTCATTTAGCTCGGAGAACAAACAGTAAAATCAAACAGAAGTTGATGGTATTCCAGTAAGTATATCTAATTTTGTTTCTTTTTTAGTAATTTTGTGTGTTGTTGGGGTCATTTTGTGTCATTTTTGTGTCTTTTTTGGTCATTTTGTGTCTTTTTTAGGTTATTTCATAGTTTTTCTGTCATTTTGTGTCATTTTTGGTTATTTTGTGTCTTTTTTTTTAGGTTATTTCATTGTTTTTCTGTCATTTTGTGTCTTTTTTGGTCATTTTGTGTCTTTTTTAGGTTATTTCATAGTTTTTCTGTCATTTTGTGTCTTTTTTGGTTATTTTGTGTCTTTTTTTTAGGTTATTTCATTGTTTTTCTGTCATTTTGTGTCTTTTTTGGTCATTTCGTGTCTTTTTTAAGTTATTTAGTTTTTTTCCTCCTGTCATTTTGGTAATTTGAGTTGGAGAGTCCTGATCTACAGGAACAGAGAGATGCTGTGAAAAACAGCTGAATCCACCATCACACCATCATCCAGACCAGTTATTGACACGTCTGCTGGAACAACTCATTATAGACACCATCTTCATCATCCTCACTGTGTGTGTGTGTGTGTGTGTGTGTGTGTGTGTGTGTGTGTGTGTTCTTTGGGCCTGAGATAGGAGTGAACATTTTTTCAAATTAGGCTGCAACTAATGATTTTTTCATTATCAATCGATCTCAATTAATTTCTTCATTGGATGATTCAAATTGTCAAAAAAAAATTGTGAAAAATGTAAATTGGAATTTTCCAGAATCCAATTTCAATCTGAATTTTAATCAAAGTGAATGTTTTCTTATCTTTTTCCTATTTTTGTTCTGACAAACAGCAATAAAACTCCTATGTTGGAGTCTTGATCCGCCAAACTTCACTCAGAGAGAATGTTAATGAATCTCGTCTGATCTTACTCATTTTTTTTTTTTGGCCCACCACCAACCCTCTACTTTTGAAGGACAACTTTATTTTTATTTACAGAACAAGAAAAGATCAAACAACTTAAACAGAAAATAAGGTATATAATTGGAAAAAATAAAAGTAGATATTTACAACACCAATTGTTGTTAACATTGATTTCTATATGCTGATATGCAAATCAGCAGACAGACCAATGGGGGAATTTTATGTAAATGCTATATATGCTTATGTGTGTGTGAGTGTGTGTGTACTTTGTTTCTTTTTTAGTAATTTTGTGTCTTTTCTGGTCATTTTGTGTCTTTTTTTGTAATTTTGTGTCTTTTTTGGTCATTTTGTGTCTTTTTTTTAGGTTATTTCATTGTTTTTCTGTCATTTTGTGTCTTTTTTTGGTCATTTCGTGTCTTTTTTTCAAGGTTATTTCATTGTTTTTCTGTCATTTTGTGTCTTTTTTGGTCATTTCGTGTCTTTTTTTTAAGGTTATTTCATTGTTTTTCTGTCATTTTGTGTCTTTTTTTGTAATTTTGTGTCTTTTTTCAAACAATTAAACAGAAAATAAGGTATATAATTGGAAAAAATAAAAGTAGATATTTACAACACCAATTGTTGTTAACATTGATTTCTAAATGCTGATATGCAAATCAGCAGACAGTCCAATGGGGGAATTTTATGTAAATGCTATATATGCTTATGTGTGTGTGTACTTTGTATTTATAAGTGCCTGTATATATTTGTGCTGATATTTCAGGGAGGGAAAAGAGGTGTGTTGCAAAGTTCTGTTTGAGTTTGCATCAGGGATTTTTAGAGGTGAATTTATGGAGGATTGTTTTCTTGGCCTGTAAACAGCGTAGTTATAATGTGAGTGTGTAATTGTATTGATCTCTCAATACAACTACATGCATTTGAGCATGAAATCTTAAAAGTGCAGTGTAAAAATGCACAAAATTACTTCTTGCAATTAATGTTGGTCTGCTGTTCTTGCACTGAAAAAAAATAAATCACTGTAAGTGGTTATTTTTTATTTGCTTCAAACCTTTTGTATTCCTATTGTAGTGACCCGATTGCTACTCAAAAAAATGCCACTATTATGATGAGATCCCGTTTATAGTAATTTACGCGCACAAATGAAATGTCCAGTTTCCGTATATCCATTAACTCAGTATATTATAATGTTTCCAAACAAAAATATACTTATTTCTTAAACAAATAAACTTATGTTTCCAACGTAAACATCACATTTCTGCGGTCAAAAAACTGTGTGCCTCTCGGGCATCTCACAACAATCAGTCATAAACCGGTGCCTGATATTAACTCATGACCTCAGAATCCATAATGAGCGCTCTTCTACACCCGGTGGTGGGAGGTGCAAACAAACAAACAAATAAACAATCAAAGCAAAATGGCTCTTACACCTATTTATACTGTTCTACATGCATTTGAGCATGAAATATGTTAAGTTACTGCACTGAAAACATATTGAAAATAGCAGTTTCATCATATCTAAAGTGCACAAATCGTGGCCCCCTCCAGCATTTAAGTTGCCCATCCCTGTGATAGGTGACCTGTGACTTGTATCCAGAATTGTCTGATTGGTGTACAGTACCAGAAAGCATGCATGTAATTCTTGGTGGTGTACTGTGTGCAAATAGTGCATTAATCTGATGTAGTGAAACTCATTTTATGTCGTCTCTCACCTGTGTAGTATGTAGAGATGACGGGATTCTTACACAAGCTCCTACCTGGATTCCTCAGACATTTAAATGTTTGATGAGAGGAATCCAGTTCATTGAATCAGTGTCATAGTGGGAAAGTCGTCAAGGCCTGACAAAGACAAATGCCGACAGAAAGGGAGAACACGGCTGACATTTGAGTGTGACGGAGGATGGGAGCGTGACCTGGAGGTGCTGGTGGCGGGCTGGGTGAGGGCAGCGGGGGTATTCACTCCATTGTTTCTCTGTGTAGGATAAATGTCACGACGGCGAGCGTACACGAAGAAAGCAACAGGAACAAAAGCCCACTGGCATCGTTGGCTGGTTATAAACCTGCTGTGACACAACCCTTGTGTACGTGCCTATTTATAACTGCATTCTCCCAACATGCTTTTGAGAGTGAAGAGAGAGGCCGTCGTATATTTCACAGGGCCATAAATGTCCACCGTTATGAGCTTCTATTGACGGAACATCGACTGCAAGTGCAGAACGCCTGTGTGCCTGTGTGCTCTTTCAGTGTTTTTCCTGAGCGAATATGCCCGAGACTGGAGAAGACGTGGAGGTAATCTGGTATAACCACGCTCTCTAAACATGTCGCAATGCCCCTAATTTGCTGCTTTTTTAGATGGAGACCTTGATTTACGCCGCTACAATACAGGCCTCTGTGTACCTGCTGCCTAATCCCATCCATGCTGAATGAGAGGCTGATTAGCAATGCATGGGACCTTCTGCAAAATGGCCCCGCCATTGTTGATTCTGCTGACGAGGCAGGCTCGCTAGCTGGCCGGCCAGCTGCATAGATGGAGGGAAAGAGGGGGGGAAGAGGGATGGAGAGACTGTAGCGATGGAGGAGGAGGTGCTGGGGTTGTAAATGAAAAATGAGCAGCCATAATAAAAAAAAGAGATGAATGACAAGAAGAAGGAAGTGTAGGGATTGGGTAAAATTTGAGTAGATGAGTCAGAGGGGACAATATTCACATAAACCTTCTGGTCAGAAGTAGATGGACGAGCCTGTCTGTATATTCTAGGACTGGGCTGTTTGTTATGACCAGAAGCATTATAAGTAATGCAAATCATTTTTATTATTACTGGTAAATAAAGTAATATGTGGTTAAGGGCATAGTTTTTTCAGTGCAATATTTTTTTGTTCAGATTCAGATTCCCTTTATTGTCATTGCACAGAGTGGTGGCTGTGGCTCAGTTGGTAGATCGGTCACCCACCAACCGGAAGGTTGGTGGTTCGATCCCTGACTGTGGCAGCCTCTTTTTTATGCTGCCTTCTTGGCCAGGTCTCTCTTGAAAAGTAGATTTTTAATTTCAATGAAGCTTTTACCTGGTTAAATAAAGGATATATAAATATAATGTCTCGTTTTGTATTGAGATAGATAGGGCCGGAGTTCTTTAGCAACCACCATTGGCGACCCCTGTTGGAATTTTGAAAGTTTGGAGGCTCAGACTAGATACTGTAACATCATGTTGTATTAGCCTGGCTAACACCAGACTATATCACAAGTGAGATACAGTCTGGATGCCACCTATTCATTTCTCCGTAGAGGAGGCGTGGTTTACGATCCTCCAGAGCCGTTTATTGGGCGCTACGAATGTCTATCATAAGCGTCTGTAGGTAGCTCTTAGCCAATCGTATCAGTTATACCAGATGACGTAGTAGAGTGACAGAAATTGATGTTTACATAGTCAGACTAGCCCATCTCTACTTTGGGACTAAAATGCTCAATTGTGCTTCTGCAACGTTTTTCTGCAGCATGTTCTGACTCTGGCTGCTCACAGTCTACTGGCAGTGTTGGTTGGTTGCGAGTGTTGCTTGCTGCTTTGCTTCTCCAGTTCTCACTTTCTGCAAGATTATTTATTTGTACGCCGTATTCATTTACATTTACATTTAGTCATTTAGCAGACGTTTTTATCCAAAGCGACTTACAGGAAGAATAAAAACAAACAATCAAGGTATAGTGCAATAAGAGCTATTAGTGCATCAATAAGTGCTAGTGACAATTCTATGAGGAGTAGAATTATTGTGTGGTGTCATTCAGCCACACACATCCACTGATTTTATGGTCAATAGACGAGCTGCTGGGGGTCTCTGGGCGGCTCTGCTGTCCCCCGGCTAGTAGCCAGATCACCGTGGTTACAGCAGTGAGCGGTAGCGGGGCTAGTTGGTAGATTAGGCTTTGGCCAAATCCTGTCGGAAGCAAGGCTAAAACATCTTTTTTGGTGGTGAAACAGGAGCGTAAAGTCAAACGTTCTTCTTTTAAAATCAACTTTGGCTGTAAACTATCTACAGCACTGTCTACAGCTAGATCGAAAGAGAGCTTCGTGTCTGCTGCAGCCATGTTGGATCCGTAAGAAAACTACAAGCTTCCGTCTGTCCAATAGTACGCGTCATCGTCTTACCGTTCCTCCTTGTTCTGTAAGAATCGGCCATGGACACCAGACCCTTTCGCAGTTCGAAATGAAATCGAGCATGCAAGGCAGTATGGGTATACCCAGGCTAATATCGTATGGTATTCCCTCCAAATTACTCAACAAACTCCAGTACACAACACTGACCTCCTCCATCACCAGGCCCCCTCCTACCTCACCTGTTCAGAACTGCCCTTCAATGTGTGACCATTGTTGTTGATTATATTTGTTTGTGTCATTTTTAACTGCATTTTATCTGTTTTAATTGTAAAGCGTCTTTGTGTACCCTGAAAAGCGCTCTATGAATAAAATGTATTACTATTATTACAATGGTGACAGATCTAATTATAGGGTAAGATTTGGATCAGATTCTAATTTAATCTCATGGTTATTTTGCAGATAAACCTAATATATACTTTGTTCAAATGAATATCAATACATTCTTTTATATATTGTTCATGTTTTGTAGCTTTCTTTAAGCACCAGCAGAATCACCTCCCATGTATTTAGATGCACAAAGCCCTCTGCAGCAGCATGACCGGAGTGTGAATAAATACTACGATCTGTAAGAGAACTCACCACCCTGCTCTGCTTGCATGAGAATACTCCAACTACCCATTTGACAGGCCTGCGTTGTTGCAAAGCCCCTCTCCTGTGGTGTTGTCAGAGTTAAAGCCAAAGCTTTATCGGCATGTTCAGACGTATTACACAGTAAAACTGGATTTGCAGTGTCTATGACAAATCAGCGTCTATGTGACAAACTTTTTAGGGAGGGAGGGGGAAAAAAAAGATCTGATTCTCTCTTCAAAAAAAAAAATAGGCTGAGAAAAAATATAAGGCTATTAGCCAGCACATATTTCTCCCGTAAGCCTCTTAGGGTGCAGAAAGACACACCTAGGATGCCAGGCCGCTCCCTCCGAAGCTAATCCCGAGCCATAACGTAATCTCGTGTTAGGTGATCAAACGGACGAGAGAAGAACCTGTGAGGAGGAATTGTAAGAGCCACAAATCCGCAGGAACAAATCTTATTATAGCGAGAAACCTCTGACTTTACCCCTGCATCAACCATATTTACTGCTCAGGCTTCCTGTTAAAAGAAGTCTTTAAATTGTCACAGTTTCAGCCAAACGGGGAGATATAACAGCTCGTAAACGAGAGCTGTTACGTGGGTTTGCTGCTGCTGCTGCTGCCTCTCCTGCTGTCATCAACAGAAGTCTGTGCATTAGTTTGGTTTTTAGAGGCAAAACACATCCCACTGAGGCTGAATTCACACAGCAAATTAGTATTTGATTTGCACCATGTGAATAAGCTGCACTGTTGTACTTTCCCCCTCGCCCAATTCTGAACTTTCAAAAAGGAAAATAAATGATTAAACACCAAAACAAAGATCAGCTGGGTGGAATCAAAATGGGTGTGTTGGCGCAGCGAGACGGGGATGTAATGATTTTTTTTTTTAAATGGAGAGAAAACAACAACAGCAGCTTTAAAAAACAACCAGGAGTAATCAGATTCATTTGTACAGGCAGGCGGGGGTGGGCTATCAATTCCAGCTCTTCCTGCGGTGACTTTGTGCCTCTGACATCACATCCTGTGAACCTGTTTGAACAGCGCTCCCTGCAGTGACAGCCAGCATGCACAACCTTCTCGGAGGAACTCCGGAGGGCAGCAGCTTATTAACATGATGGAGGAAGCTGCACAAGCTGCACCACAAATATCAGGTGTCATCTCTGCTAGATCAGGGCTGAATCCTGAGAAGCCTGCTGGCCATAACAAAGCCATAGTTTCTATGATATGTGGCTCTGCTTGTCTTAACTCATTTTTGTGATCTGTGATCCCCCTGTTCACCCACCTGATTCATTTTACTTTATCCCAGAAAAGATCTGATCTCACACCAATCATGTCAGCATGACTGATAATAAATAAAAGAACAACTGGCATAAGAACTACATGATGCTTTACAGTCCAAGGAAATAATGGTGCTGGACCATAGACTGAATATAAATCATGGACATAGTCACCGTGACGTCACCCGTTGGTTTGTGGCCCGTTTGAGGCATCGAGTTTAGCGTTACACTCGTCGCCATCTTGTTTCCAATAGGGGAAGCAGACCATATTTGGACTGTGGAGGAGTGAGAGGGATCATAAGTCGCTGCTAATTCATGTTAGCATTAACTGGGATGCTACTTTTTGGCTCGCAAAAAACATAATGTACGATAAGTAAGGTACATTTTGTCTTTTTGCTAGCCAAAAAGTAGCAAAACAAAATGTACGGTAAGTAATGTACATTTTGTTTTTTGCTAGCCAAAATATCAAAACAAAATGTATGGTAAGTAACGTACATTTTGTTGTTTTGCTAGCCAAAACGAAGCATCCCAGTTAATGCTAACATGAATTAGCAGCGAAAATGACCATTGACTCCTTGGAGTGTCTGTTAGTCCAACCAAACACTGAACAAGACATTTTTACTGAACAAAACGTTCAAATAAACTGTCATTAAGTGAAAATACAGTGAAAGGGTCAAAGTTTTGAGACCAAACCGCTAAACGTCCTTTTTTATATCTATATAACGTTATATATAACTTTATTGACACGTTGCCGTGGATACGCATTGTTCTGCTTCTCTCCTGATGACAGCTCGCCTTGTTAGTGACCTGTCAATCAAAGGTAGCCCCGCCCCAAATCATATGATTCTTTATCTTCTATTTTCTTCTAAATGGGGCCATTGTCATTTTGCACTGAAATGAATGGACAGAATTTTTTTGCAGCCAAACTTAAAGATGTACTTTTAAGATTGTTGCCTGAGCGCTCTTACTGGTTTCTATCATCATTGTTACTTTCTTATTGTAATTAAACATGTAAATCTTCATGTACATAAATGAAATTTCACATATAGATTGTTAAATATGTATAAATCAATTATACCTACACTGGTGGTGGCGGTCCTATTGAGTATTTAAACATTTTGGCTGCATTACAGAACAGCAGCAGTGGATATACAGTCATGGGAAAAGTTATTAGACCATTGTTTTCTTCAGTTTATTCTTCACGATATCTGATATCTAGCCATTTTCCATGGTTTTCTTGATAAATATTATTTTGGTCAGTATCAATAAAACCATGTCAAATGTCTAGATATCAGCTCTTCAATTAAACTCTTATGAGCTGTTTTTATTGTTATCATTATATTTGTCCAAACAAATGTACCTTTAGTTGTACCAGGCATTAAAATGACCAATAAACTGAAGAAAAAAGCAAGGGTGGTGTAATCATTTTTTTCCATAACTGTATGTGGAATGGTATTGAAATTGCACAAGTTTACATATTGTGTCTCGTAAATTTCATGAAATACTAGTTTCCATTGGAAACACCAAACATTTAGTGTGCTTATAGCCTCTCAATCCCAAAGTCCCGGGCTGAGTTTCTGTCCCAGCACATCCCTGCCACCACTGGTCCCTTCATGACATAAACAAGCAGAATTAAAGACCCCTGAGAGCCCGGTACCCCCCTCAGGCCCCTGGTTGACCAGTGATGGACCCCTGCAGGCTGCCTGACAGGAGTCGATGACATCATCATCCTGCTACACCAGGCTCATCCCGCCTGGACATGGTTGGGATCAGAGGGTTTTTTTTTATGTCTCTAGTGGTTTTAACACCATTCAGCCTCTGCTGTCTGCAGCTCAGGGCCATGCAGGTGGACTTTTAGACTTTTTTCTTGCAGAAGGGATTATCTGACCGGCAGGCCACAGTTTGTTAGACTGAGGAACTGTGATGAGCGACACGGACCCCCCAGGGGACCGTCCTCTCCCCTCAGCCCATTTACTCCTTACACTCCTAACTTTAACTCAGCAGGAGTCGTGCTGTGGAGGAATACACCGCTGGCTGATGAATTTGTTAGGAGGAGCAGATTGAAGCAGCTGAACATTAGCAGGACGAGGAGCTGACTGCGGCCCTCCAAGAGTAGGACGGTAAGGGCATTTACTCTTAGCCATTCACTTATAATAATAATAAAACTTAAAATAATGCATTTTATATTTATAGTCCATTAACCTTTAATAGGGCACTTATTGAAATACTTGCAAATTCCAAATTTCAACCCTCGAGAATATTGAAGGATATTACATACAGCCAGAATGCGTAAAAAAAACAACATACGGACCAGGGGGAGGGGGGTAATATTTTGAGTAAAACGTTTACGAGATTAAAGTGGCAAATCTATGACAAAAAAATGTGCAGATTTATGACATTTAAAGCGGTGAATGTGCGAGAAAAAAGTTGTTTTTTTCCACTTTTTTCTCGTAAATCTGCAACTTTTTTCCTTGTAGATTTGCCACTTTAATCTAGTAAATTTGCAATTCGTTTCTCGAAATATTACCCCCCCATTGGAGGTCAATGGTCAATAAAGGTCAATAAAGTTAACCCTTTGATGCACAACATGGGTCCAAAATGACCCACATTCATTTCCCATGTTATTTCATGCTGCTGTGTGGTTGAATATCCATGCCTCCATGGTTGAAAAAGCGCGCTGAAGTGCCCTCTAGAGTGGTGAAAATGAGAGAAAGTGCCTTATTGGCTGCCCTTTACACATGAAAAAACGTATTGATTGCCCTCTAGGGTGCCCCTTTAGACAATAAATTATGATGATGTACCCTCTCAAGATTCTATAATTCAGTATCACCCAACTGTGGATAATGTTATGTGAGATGTTTGCTCTCATTGAGCTCTCAAAGTGCACAAAATAGATGTATTTTACTTAAAAATGTAAAAATTTTCTCCCGGGGGGGCATGCCCCCAGACCCCCCTACGTGGTTTGGTTCGATACTTTTAATTAGGGCCACGGGCAATCGCACCGAGCACTGGTCCCATACAGCAATAGCTGTAGGGACCAGTGCTCATTTTTTTTCGCCCGTCCCATTCATTTAAATGCAAAATTTGGGGCAGTTTTTCGCGAAAAATTTGTATTCTGTAGAGAAAAGTAATAGCACACCGATCCCGATCAAACCACACGTTTTGATATATAATTTGTCCTGCAACTCTTCAAGTTGTAGGACTAGTAGCGGGACGAAATTGCGTCCGGAAGAGGAAGAAGAAGAAATCCACAGTATCCGAGCACTGGTCCCTACAGCTATTGCTGTATGGGACCAGTGCTCGGTGCGATTGCCCCGGGGCCCTAATGACCAAAAAAGACACAGAATGACTTACAAAGACACGAAAGACATGAAAAGGATTTTAAAAAATGGACAAAATAGCCGAATACTTCATTTTCTGCCAAAATGGAATTTGCTGATTTGAATCTTGAATTTAAATTAGTTTACTTCATTTTAATGTTTTCTTTTTTTCCCCTTAAGCAGTTGCATCACCTTTAAAATGCCCTTAAGGATGCATGTCAGTCGTGAACACATGCATGTGCAATAAACAGTGACACTGCTGCTAGTTCAACCTTTATGTTCACTTCTGTCTTTACAAGCCCTGTGCTTAAGGTGAACAGCTTAGCAGTGTCTGTTATTTACAACCAGGTTATGATGGTTTCTCCAGTCTTGTAATATGTTTTTAACAAGTAGCGTGCTGTGTATCAGTGTGGATCTCTGGTTCAGTTCACCTGTTAGATTAGTTGATAGAGATCTGTCGGTCCATGTGCTGGCAGCTTGGTGAAAGTCTTGTTGCTGTGCTCTCCCAGTGAGAATGTCACATGTAGCATTTGAAAGCGAGGCCTTTATCATCCTTCAACTCTAATCTATTTTATATTAACAATGAATCAAACAGCTCTGGCTGATGTGAGAGCTGCAGCGGTCCCATGTTAGCTGACGTCTGGAGGATCACAGGCCTTTTTTACTTGTGACTTGTCATAATCTGCGGCTCACACTGGCTGAGGAAGAAGCCCCTGTGTCTGCCTCTTACCACTAGTGCTTCTTTTATCCGGCTGTGCAGGATGTCAGACACAAGTTTTTGAGAGGCAGCTGAAAAATTTGTTGGCTCCCAAATCTTTCATGCCCCGCTGATCTCTCAGTCCCTTCGCAGCCCACATGCTGCAGCTTATCAGCCTCATCATGACAGCTCTCCTCCTCTTCACTCTTACAGGCTTGTCTGGTGTGTGAGAGGGGCTCCGCCTCGGGCTGTGGTGACCCGCCAGCTGCCCCGGGCTGGAGCCAGCAGACCCTGGACCGGTGAGAAAGAGGCTGGGACCGAGCATTGGTGAGCATTTAAATACAAAGCAGTGAAGGGAGAAAGTATCCAGATCTCTTACTTCAGTAAAAGTATTAACACCACACTGTGAACTTAGTCCACTACAAGAAAAAGTCCTGCTTTCAAAAAGGTGGAAGCTGCGTTTTTTGGCACCACTACGTTTTGGTTTAAAGGGAAAGACTCAAAGTATTGCAGTACACTACGTTGCTGTTAAGTTGCAGCGATGTGAGATCTCAGGGCCACTGTAGGATACGAGCCGTCCGGAGGGGACTTTTGTCGGGCCTTTTTTCGTCTCCCCTGTAAAAAGCCTGGTTGCTGATTGGATAGAACGCTAAGCAGGATGTGACGTAGTACTCAGTGTAGCCAACTTAGTGACTTTGTTGTTATAATCAGCAACTTTTCGGCTCTTCTTAACGAGCTGCAGGGGCTGGCGGCTCGTTAAGAAAAGTAAGGACGAGTCGAAGTTGCACAGTCCTCCTGCAGCAGTCTCTCCCAGCTGCAGTCACAGAGCCGGAGGGGATGTTAACCCCTTAGCTTCCAGTCTGCAAATTGCTAACAGGCTAACAGTTAGCTCTGTAGCAGTACAGTGTGTATGTGGTAACAGGCTAACAGTTAGCTCTGTAGCAGTACAGTGTGTTTGTGCTAACAGGCTAACAGTTAGCTCTGTAGCAGTACAGTGTGTATGTGCTAATAGGCTAACAGTTAGCTCTGTAGCAGTACAGTGTGTATGTGCTAACAGGCTAACAGTTAGCTCTGTAGCAGTACAGCGTGTATGTGCTAACAGGCTAACAGTTAGCTCTGTAGCAGTACAGCGTGTATGTGCTAACAGGCTAACAGTTAGCTCTGTAGCAGTACAGCGTGTATGTGCTAACAGGCTAACAGTTAGCTCTGTAGCAGTACAGCGTGTATGTGCTAACAGGCTAACAGTTAGCTCTGTAGCAGTACAGTGTGTATGTGCTAACAGGCTAACAGTTAGCTCTATAGCAGTACAGTGTGTATGTGGTAACAGGCTAACAGTTAGCTCTGTAGCAGTACAGCGTGTTTGTGCTAACAGGCTAACAGTTAGCTCTGTAGCAGTACAGTGTGTATGTGCTAATAGGCTAACAGTTAGCTCTGTAGCAGTACAGCGTGTATGTGCTAACAGGCTAACAGTTAGCTCTGTAGCAGTACAGCGTGTATGTGCTAACAGGCTAACAGTTAGCTCTGTAGCAGTACAGCGTGTATGTGCTAACAGGCTAACAGTTAGCTCTGTAGCAGTACAGTGTGTATGTGCTAACAGGCTAACAGTTAGCTCTGTAGCAGTACAGTGTGTATGTGCTAACAGGCTAACAGTTAGCTCTGTAGCAGTACAGTGTGTATGTGCTGCTGCTGCAGGAGGTGTTCACTTAGCGATCTCTGTTTGTTTACAACAAGCACCGGACACTCTGTGCACAGTTAGCGATGCCGGTTAATTCACGATCACAATGTTCATGATCTGCGGAGACGCTGTGTATAATTAGCCATGCTGCTTTGTTCAGCAATGGAAGTGCACCAAACTTAAACATGATGCAAAAAATTGGCAGAGATTTACTTGGCCTCCTCAAGTTGATGATGATTTGGATTACAATTTAAAAATTTTGTGAACAAAGCTTTAAAACTGCAACCCCCCCCCCCCCCCCCCCCCCCGCCCCACAAATATTCATTGTCAGAAAATGTCTTTGACTTTTTGTAAAAAAATATGTGCAACTAAGTGACAGGCAGTGTACCGTAGACTGTTGGGGTCCTGGGGGGGCATCTGGGTCGAGTTCATGAAATAAATCCAGACTCATATTGCCCATACGTATGTGTTTTCCAGACATAACACGTCTCTTCCTGTCTGTATTATTGGGTTTTGAATTCAGTTGACTCATATTTTAACCATGGTGATCCTCAGGAGTATAATATATTTCATTGCATTGCTAGTTGAGTCATGTGGGCGACCAGCGTTCTATATGCAGGCTGTTCATGTGAAGTCTATCAAAGGTTCAAAAGGCCCAGTTTTACTAGATTTATATCTTCTCAACCTTCTGTCCTCTTTTTATACGTGCTACGAAACAGAAAAAACATATTTTTCTCATTCTTTTTTCCTCTAAATGAGCTGTATCTCAGAGGTTGTAAGTCCAAGAGCAAAGAAATTTGTAGGGAAAAAATTAAATTCATCCCAAAGGCAAAAGAATAATAAGTCAGTGAGGTGAGACGATGCTGCTGCGGACGAATCTTCACTTTCAGGACAATAACTCCAGTCTGAAGGTCGACAATTAGTAAATCCTTACAGCTTTTTGTTTTGGCTTTGACAAGTTCATCTTCATGGACAGGTTTTAATTAAATATTGCATTTATCATTAGCAGTGTCTGCTTCAAAGTTGACCAATGGGCAGTGATTCAGAGTGTCGCAGCTGTTGGAGGGTATCCAGGGGCAACCAAGGAATAAAAGGAAACTGGGAAAGTAAAAGTACTCGTTATGCAGAATGAACCCACTCTGATTTTAGTAAACAGTCATGGAAAAAATATTAGACCATTGTTTTCTTCAGTTTCTTGTTCATTTTAATTCCTGGTACAACAAAAGGTACATTTGTTTGGACAAATATAAAGAGCAAATATGCAAAAATATTTGCAACAGCAAAAACAGCGGAGAAGAGTTTAATTTAAGATCTGATATCTAGACATTTAACATGGTTTTATTGATAATGATTTTTGTTATTATCAAGAATGTTTCCATGACTGTAGATGTAAAAATGACCATAAAAGACACAAAATGACCAAAAATAAATGTAAAAATGACCAAAAAAATACAAAAATGACCAAAAATAACTGTAGAAATTACCAAAACAGACACAAAATGACCAAAAATAAATGTAAAAATGATCAAAAAAGACACAAAATGACCAAAAATAACTGTAAAAATGACCAAAAATAAATTTTAAAAATGATCAAAAAAGACACAAAATGACCATAAAAGACACAAAATGACCAAAAAAAGAAATGTAAAAATGACTAAAACAGACACAAAATGACCAAAAAGAAATTTTTAAAATGATCAAAAAAGACACAAAATGACCGAAAATACATTTTAAAAATGATCAAAAAAGACACAAAATGACCAAAAATAAATGTAAAAATGACTAAAAAAGACACAAAATGACTAAACAATTGAAGTAAAAATGACCAAAAGGGACACAAAATTGGAATGGAAGTTTATTTTGAAAAGCCACTATGCATATAACTAGTGCTTTTCCAGGGAACCAGGGGAGTTACAATAGGACCTGATACTTTTTTTTTCACCAAAAGTCAGTTCTATATGGGTTAATAAACTCAATCCATCCTTTCCAGCATTTTTCAAACATATCTCTCAAGGTGAACGTCAATTTTAAACACAGAGACCTGTGAAAACATTTATAAATATCTCTGGTGTGTTGGAATAGAAGCTACATTGTAAAACAGTTTTAATAATGTTGCTTCTCACAAATTCAATTTCACTTAATATGAAGAGTTAATTATAGATCCACATTTATGAACAGTCAAATCAGTGTAATTTGTACTTGTACCGTTTCAGTGAGCCATAACAAGTTCATAAGTGTCTTTTAATTGCAAAACATATGAGCCAAGTCAAAACTTTAATCAAAGTCTGCTCAATATTTCAGATCACTTTGTGAGTTAACACAAAGTACAGTATTTTAGTTTTCATACAGGTTCCTGTGTGTAAAATCCATAGACTGTATAGGTAAAATCTCTGCAGTGAACACGACTGTTGAAGATGAATACACTGAGAATTTTATTTCTCCACAATGAGAGTTATTGAGACAACTTTTGTGTCTTTTTTTGTTGTTGAATTTTGTGTCTTTTTTGTGTGTTTTTTTTGGGTCATTTTATGTCCTTTTTTTAATTAATTTTGTGTCTTTTTGGTAATAATGTGTCTTTTTTAAGTAATTTTGTGTCTTTTTTGGTAATTTTATATATTCTTTTGTCATTTAACGTCTTTTCTTTAATTAATTTTGTGTCTTTTTTGTTATTTGACATCTTTTTTTTGTCATTTAACGTCTTTTTAGTCATTTAATGTCTTTTTTTTAGAAATTTTTTGTCCTTTTGGGTCATTTTCTGTCTTTTATGTAATTGTGTCTTTTTTATTGATTTTGGGGTTTTTTTTGGTAATTTTATGTCATATTTGTCAATCCATGTCTTTTTTTTTTATTGATTTAGTGTCTTTTTTATAGTAATTTTGTGTCTTTTAAAAAAATATCTTGTAATAAATGTGAGTACAGTGAATACCAAAATAATTTCTTTAACGTTGAGAGACAAAGAGTTACCTTTACCTTTACCTCAATAATATTAATATGATGTGGAGTGAATAGGTAAAACAAAGCTGAATGACTTTGTCTCAATGACTTTAGTGAGTTTATGTGAGCAGATGAAAAGTTTTGAACCTCCTTCACCTTCATGTTAACAGTCAGGCTCACAATAGAGACAATTTAAGTTTATGATGTTAGCAAAAGAGAAATGAGTAAAAGGCAAGACTCTCTCAGATCCTCTCACTTCATTTAATGAGCACAAGGTCATTATATACCAATGGTCACACACACACACACACACACACACACACACACACACTACCCTAACTTCTTTTAAACAGTAGATTTGTGTTAACGTGGTGATCACAATGTTTTTTATCTCCATAATATTTCTAAGAGCAGTCTTGTCAACCCAGCCCAGTCAACATGCTGCCACTCACTTATTGATGAGATCATTTTGTTTTTTTGGGTCATTTTATGTCATTTAATGTCTTTTTTTGATAATTTTGTGTCTTTTTTTTTTGTAATTTTGTTGGTGGTGGTTTTATTGATAATGATTTAGATTATTGGCAAGAATGTTTCCATGATGCAGATGTAAAAATGACCAAAAATAAATGTTAAAAAATGACCAAAAAAGACAAAATGACCAAAAATAAATGTAAAAAAGACACAAAATGACCAAAAATTAATGTAAAAAATGTAGCCTGGCTAACACCAGACTATTCTCAAATGAGGTCTAGTCTGGAAACCAGCCACTCATTTCTCCGTAGAGGAGGTGTGGTTTACGATCCTCCAGAGCCATTTATTGGACGCTTAGAATGTCTATCAAAGCGTCTGTAGGTAGCTCTTAGCCAATCAGATCAGTTATACCAGATGACGTAGTAGAGCAACAGAGATGGATGTTTGTTGTGTGTGTGTCTGTGAGAGAGTGTTGCTGCTGCTTTGCTTCTCCAGTTCTCACTTTCTGCAAGATTATTTATTTTCACTAACTAAAAACTAACTAAAACTAACTGAATTTGAAAACAAAAATTCACAACAAAATTAAAACTAAAACTAATGAAAAATCCAAAACTATTATAACCTTGGTCTGCAGCAGCCATGTTGGATCCGTAAGAAAACTACAAGCTTCCAAGTGCCGAGTAGTCTTAGTCATAGTCTTACCGTCCCTCCCCGTTCTGTGATTGGATCCCTAAAACAGGGCTAAGAAAGCTCTCTGGTTGACACAAAATGACAAAAAATAAATGTAAAAATGACCAAAAAAGGCACAAAATTACCAAAAATGTATGTAAAAAAGACACAAAATGACAAAAATGCCTTTATTGCCTTTTTCCAATAGAGCACAGACCCAACACACACACACTGTGCATTTGTGTGAGCAAAAGTGCAGTTTTTTACAGCTCCTACCTACTGAACATATGCATATATTTGCAGCAGTGCTGTAACTGAAACTCATTCACAGTTTACATTGAACAGAATAACAGTGATCTTGTTAATCCGGTGATATAATGTGCACAAACACCAGAAAAAGGTTTCAACACTTCTTAACTCACGCTGCATTAATCTCTTTCTGCTGGAGTCCATTGAACAGAGACACAGTTGGGTTGTTGACCTTGCTGTGTTCAAACACATGGAGAATAGAGCATGATATGCTATACAATGGTTTGTTGAGTCTTTTGTGCAAGCCGTTTCCTTTTCAGTTTCTTGTGGCTCAGTGAAACGTCTTTTGTTTCCTGGATGCAAAGAGAAGCTTAGCGTTCACGCCAAGCAGGCCTCTCCAGTATGTCAGCACAGAACATGTGATCAGTATCTGCTTTCTAGGAGAACACACGGAAATAAAGACACCAGTTTGAGCAGCTTCTTTCATTTGGTGCTTTGAGTATTTTCCAATCTTCCAAGGATACTCAAAAATGTGTAAAAAATGACCAAACAAGACACAAAATGACCAAAAATAAATGAAAAAATGACCAAAAAAGACAAAATGACCAAAAATAAATGTCAAAAAAGACAAAATGACCGAAAGTAAATTGAAAAAAAGACACAAAATGACCAAAAGAGACACAAAATGACCAACAATAAATGTAAAAGTGACCAAAAAAGACAAAAATCAATGTAAAAAATACCAAAAAAGACACAAAATGACCAACAATAAATGTAAAAGTGACCAAAAAAGACAAAAATCAATGTAAAAAATACCAAAAAAGACACAAAATGACCAAAAATAAATGTAAAAGTGACCAAAAAAGGCACAAAATGACCAAAATGTATGTAAAAATGACAAACAATAAATGTAAAAATTGCCAAAAAAGGACACAAAATTATTGAAATAGACACAAATTGACCAAAAATACAGTCATGGAAAAAAAAATTAGACCATTGTTTTCTTCAATTTCTTGTTCATTTTAATACCTGGTACAACTAAAGGACAAATATAATAATAACAACAAGAATATCTGATAAGAGTTTAATTTAAGAGCTGATATCGGGACATTTACTCAAGTGTTTTGTTTTGAAAATCCCAAATGGTTATGATGAGTATTTGCGCCTCTTTTTCAGCGGTTCCTGTTCTGCCTCCCAAAAAGCGAGGCCCCTAATCCAATTAGGGACACTTGACTGGTGGAGCTAATTAGGGCCGGGGTCATTGTCTCCCATCTATGGATCAAGTCTCATGGACCAGTGAGCTAACAGCCGAGCAGCGGCCCGGACATCTGGACCCAACGTGGATCCATAGTCCCTGTCCATGGGAATGCTAATTACCTCCTCCAATTCTTCCACTCATGTCTTTTTATCATCTCTTATGAACGGGGCCCCCAACCTCAGACGGGGCCTTTCTGTTGCCTCTCAAACAGTGAAAGGCTGGATTCTGACACAATAAAGGAGCATGAAATGAGCCTGTTTGTTCTAACTCAAGTGGCTTGCTCCTTGAGGGTTTTTTTTTTTTTTTTTTTCTCGAGCTGTGTATGTCTGTATGGTGCGTTCAGGGTCAGGGGCTTTCTGCGTGAAAAGAGCTCATCAAGGCAGCAGGGACAACCTTTGTACCTCCAACAAATGGAAGTGGAGCCTGACAGAAAGATTCAGAAAGAGACGAGGGTTTTTTATGACTAATTTCCACTTGCATTAGTGACGGAATTTGGTTTGGTTTGGGCTCTTTTGGCTCCCAAATGGCTCTTCATTGAAAAATGAAAATAGTAATTAAATACAGCAATGAAGTAAATATGCTTTGTTAATGCCAACTACTGACATCTGGACAAAAAAAATTGTTTGTTATAGAGTAAAAATAATAATAAATAAACAACATAATACAATAAATATAATACAATGTTCACAAAATGACCAAAAAAGAAATGTAAAAATGACCAAAAAAGACACAAAATGACAAAAAAAAGAAATGTTAAAATGACAAAAAAAGACACAAATGACCAAAAATAAATGTAAAAAAGACACAAAATGACCAAAAATAAATGTAAAAATGACCAAAAAGGCACAAAATGAGCAAAAAATAAATGTAAAAATGATCAAAAAAGACAAAAAATGACCAAAATGTAAAAATGATCAAAAAAGACAAAATGACTTAAAACAAATGTAAAAATGACCAAAAAAGACACAAAATTACAAAAATAAATACATGTAAAATGATCAAAAAAGACAAAATGACCAAAAATAAATGTAAAAAAGACACAAAATGACAAAAAATAAATGTAAAAATGTCAAAAAAGGACACAAATTATCGAAATTACGCAAATTGACCAAAAATACAGTCAAGGAAAAAAAATAGACCCTTGTTTTCTTCAATTGATTGTAACTGGGACAACTAAAGGACCATTTTTTTAAAGGAAAAACCCCGACAGCAGACGCCGCATAATTCCTCAGCATGTTACAAATGCAGCATGCATAATCATGTCAAGGAGCAAAGTTTAGTGAGTGAGGCTCAGAGAGAAACAAAGGCACTCCCCTCTTACTCTTCCTTCTCCTCCTTCTCTTCCCTGTGGAGTTCCAGCCGGCAGCTCCCATCCAGCCTTAGAGGAGTGAGGTCCAGTCAAGCAGCATAAGAGGATTGGAGCTCAGATACCACTTGATTAGGCCACAGTGAATGGAGCTAGCTTCTCACTCCCAACGGGATTTCCATGGCACTTGACTGGGGACACACAAGCTTTAAGCCAACACAGAGAAACATCCCACGATCCGCTGCTTTCCTTTTTTCTGTGTGCATGTGTTCAACATGGGGAATAAGAACACCCAGGCTGCTTTAAATGCTCTCGCTTTGTCAAAGCAGAGTGCATGTTGGAGTGAGTCGTACCCTGAGAACGGCATGGCACGGAGCTTACACTAACCTAATTACTGTATGATAGAGGCCAGTTAGGAGCCACTCTAATTAATGTAAGCTTCCAAACACAATGCTTGTTGTTCTCTCAAGTGGACAGGGGAATTGCTCTGCAATGTAGCTAACATATGCATATAACATTATGGAGGCAGCGTGCATAATTTGCACTTATAAATAAAATAAATCCACCTCTCGGTACCATATAGAAGTGTTTAAATGGGAAAAATGGCCTTCACTGCAAAAAAAACATGAAGCTTACCAAGTATTTTCTTCTTATATCGAGCAATAGTATCTTAATTATCTTGTAAATGTCAAAATGGATGAAGATTTTATTTTATGGTGTTCCACTGGGTTCCGTTCTGGGTCCACAATTTTTTCATTACACTGCAAAAATGGGGTGTCTAAAAACAAGATAAAAAGACTAAATCTGAGGGAAATGATCTTGCTGCATGGACAGATAATTTCACTTGACAAGATTTCTTAAATTAAGATTATTAAATATAGAAATAAGCATGTTGAATGCTTAAAATAAGAAATTAACTCTTAAAACAAGATAAATCAAACAACACTTTTTTGCAGTGTAGAAGTGTGAAAAATTACATTCACTGCATAAAACAAGAAGCTTACCAAGTATTTTCTTCTTATATGTAGCAATAGTATCTTAATTATCTTGTTTTGAGTATAATTTACCTACTGACCATAGCTTTATGTGCTTATTTTAAGAACATGTGTCTTTTTGTAACAAAAACAAGTCAATGATCTCTTCACAGGGATTTCAGTCTTGTGTAAAGACTTGTTTTTAGGATTGACATTGTGAGCTTTTTCATGCTTTTCAATCTATTCAACTGTTGAATATGGTGAGTTTTTACCTAAAATATTGGTTCCAATTGAGAGTTTTAGTTGCATGTAGATTAAATACTGTCTCAAAAGCATTTTCTACCACCGGTATCTACCCACAGATACTGAAATGAGAAAAAACATGCTCGTTTCAAGTATTGTTGGCTTATTTTAATGTGACTACAGTTGGTCCTTTCATGCCACAATTGCTCAAAATATGTATATTTGGATTTATTTCAAACTATCATTGGTTTTTCCAGTTTCTAGATATTTTTACTTACTTAAAGAATTCTAACAAAGAAAAATTTACTAATTTGACTTGTTGTCAATGCGTGTATTTGGTTACAATACAATACAATAATACAATTAATATTTATTACCCACCATGGTGGAAACTTGCCTTCGCCTCACTGTAAGAAAAGAAAAGAAAACAATTAAGAGCAGTTAAAAGTTAGTGCATCACTTTATACCAGCTTTATTTGAATTACGACACACTCGTTATGAGTTTTTCATTTTACCATTCCACCTGTTATTTCCTTTCAAAATTAAAGCACCCGTTTCACACTGGACGGCACCTTTTCAAAATAAAAGCATCCCAACATTGTAAAATTGTTAATTCTAGTTATTTATTTCTTATTTTTGTCAGTTGGTTTTTGCAGTGTATATAGAAGTGTTTAAATGTGAAAAATGGCCTTCACTTTGCTGCAGCCTGCTGCTGGCCTTTCTGTAAATATGTGCACTTGATTCTCCGCGTCCCCGCAGACAGCCGTCTCCGTAGAGCTGCTGGAGGATTTAGTTGCACTGTTTTGAAAGGCTGCTGAAGTTTGACAGCTCTGCTTTGCTAAAAAGCAAAGTAAATCTGTCAGTCACTGCTATGTAAAACAGGAGCTGGGAGAGATGGAGAGGAAACACAACACAAGCTGCAGCCGAGTTTTACTCTGTAAGATTAAAAGGCTCCATCACACTTTATGTACAGTACACTGTAAAAAAAAATCTGTTTGATTTACAGTAAAATACCAGCAGCTGTGGTTGCCAGAACAACACCATAAAAAAATACGAACCTGGTCTCACAGGAATCTGTGAAATAGCCACGGATTCACTTAACTCAAAATCCGTGGAATAGCCACGGAATCGCTCAAATTTCTGTGAACCTGACACGGATTTCGCGACAATGCAAGTTAATGACAGTCATATCTCGTGGCTATTCCATGGAAATTTGTTCCTATTGGTTTGTTCCAAGTCACGTGACTTTCAAGGTCCCGGCGGTCAGAACAAAAAACATGGCGGACAGTTCTCTCATTTTTAGTGAAAAAATCAATATTTTGACTTTGTTTCTGCATAAAAATGGATTTTGATCACATTTCTAGCGAGAAATATATGTTTTATTTTCTAAATATTCACTCAGTGAATGTACATAATCACTTTGTATGTTGGAATAGCCACGGGATATGACTGTCATTAACCTGTATTGTAGCGAAATCCGTGTCAGTTTCACGGAAATTTGAGTGATTCCGTGGCTATTCCACGGATTTTGAGTTAAGCGAATCCGTGGCTATTTCACAGATTCCTGTGAGACCATGTTGGTTTAACTGCATTTTGTGTCCACAGAATTAAATTCAATCCAGAAATGTATTGCCCAATCAGAGAAAATTCTCAGTGATCATCTCACTTCAGTCTTTATTTGTCCACAAAGAGAGTCAAACCCACAGATCAAACATGTATGGACGACAGCAACTGCAGCATTTTATCAAACTTTCAAAAAACAACAAGCTTCACAACTCTCAAGGTTTTTGAATGAAACATAAAAAACTCTAACTTTGCAGCGTTATTTCTACAACTTTCCGACACGATATCCTGACACACATGGTGCCCTCTAGCATAAATCTATGGACATTACCAGACTTTTAGCACACTAGTTGCTTGAGGGATCCAGTATAAAAGTTCCCTCCGATTAGTTAAAGAAAAACATAAGTATTGTCTCCCCTGGTACGGAACATGAATACACTGCAAAAAAACATTAAGCTTAGCAAGTATTTTCTTCTTCTATTTAGCAGTAGTATCTTAATTATCTTGTTTTGAGTATAATTTACCTACTGACCATAACTTTATGTGCTTATTTTAAGAACATGTGTCTTTTTGTAACTAAAACAAGTGAATAACCTCTTCACAGGGATTTCAGTCTTCTTTTTAGGATTGACATTTTGAGCTTTTTCATGCTTTTCAATCTATTCAACTATTGATTATGGTGAGTTTTAACCTAAAATATTGGTTCCAATTGAGAGTTTTAGTTGCATGGAGTTTAAATGCCACCACCAGTATCTACTAGATACTGAAATGAGGAAAAAAACATGTGAGTTTCAACTATTTCTGGTTTATTTTAATGTTACTACCGTCACAATTGCTCGAAATAAATATTTTTGGACTTATTTTTAAGACATCAATGGTTTTCCAGTGCCTAGATATTTTTTACTTACTTAAAGAATTCTTACAAAGAAAAATGTACTTACTGCACTGGCAGATCATTTGACTTATTGTAAGTCGCTTTGGACAAAAGCGTCAGCTAAATGACATGTAATGTAATGTTTCAAGCATGTATTTGCTTAATTGTAGTTATTTATTTCTCATTTTTTGTCAGTTGGTTTTTGCAGTGTTGAGGTCCACTCATGGGAATGTGCAAAAACAATATGCTCATATTCCAAACAAATCACTGCTTATGGAAATAATTTACTGTACATTTAATATATAATTTATAAATACAATTTGTAGGGTTAGGAGTGTAACCAAACAGAAGCTGCTGCTGTCTCTGTGCTGCTGGAGTATTCTCCACTTGTTCCACAGATGTTCACACTCTACTAATAACGAGTCAAACTCTCACCTCTCTCTAATTAACTGTTCCAGGTGAAGCTGCTCACAGCTGCTGTGAAGATGTTTTTTTGGTTGTTTTTCTAGTTTTAAAGAATCACATCATTGAATCTTTGGCATGCTAATTTTAACAATTCCACTAGTGCAGATTAATTTGACCCATTTCTTTACACCACGTTAACACCAAAACATCACCTGAAGACTCACAAACTATCAAGGCCACAAACTAAATGTGTCCCTGGATTTTTTTGTTGGTGTAATAAGTTTTTGGGAGAAGCAAACATTTCATTCAGGTTTGCCATATCCATGTAGAAGATGTGTATTTTGTGGCCCCCACCTTGATATGAAAGTTTAATGTGACTTTTGTATGAATGGCACTTTTTTTGGGTAATTTTGTGTCTTTTTTAATAATTTTGTGTCTATTTTGGTAATTCTGTGTCTTTTTTTGGTCATTTTCTTTCTCTTTTTTGGTCATTTTGATTCTTCTTTCAGTAATTTAGTTTTTTTCTGTAATTTTGTGTCCCTTTAATTACTTTTTTTGGTCATTTTGTTTCTTCTTTAAGTAATTTAGCTTTTTTTCTGTCATTTTGTGTCTTTTTTGGGTCATTTTGTATCTTTTTAAAAATAATTTTGCGTCTTTTTTGGTAATTCTGTGTCTTTTTTGGTCATTTTGATTCGAATGCAATTTAATGTAATTTCGTTTTTTCTGTCATTTTGTGTCATTTTTGGTAATTCTGTGTAATTTTTGGTCATTTTGTGCCTTTTCAAAGTAATTTAGTTTTTTTTTCTGTCATTTTGTGTCTTTTTTTTTAGTAGTTTTGTGTCTTTTTTTGGTCATTTTGATACTGCCTCCAGCGGCCCCCAGGTAATTTGAGTTTGAGACCCCTGCTGTAGAAGATGTTTCATAAAAGGACAGTTGTGTTTGTCCACGCTGTGAATACTTTACTCAGGGTTAGTTTAATAATTAAAAACTAATCGTGTCAACATTTATAAAGACTTTGTTGATCCTGTTGACAGCTAATTTCACGTCCAGCTGCAGTGAGAGCTACACTAAGCTATTTATTGCTTATATATATTGGCTGTGTTTGATGAAATGAAGACTCACTGCTCACAGACTTAACAGAAACATATGTCATACATTTGTAAAATCAATAATGTATAAAGCTGATATACGTGCTTGATGAGTTTTACTGCTGATTCACATTCATTCAGCAGTTTGGCTTCTCTCACCGTTTTCCATTAACTCCAGACATGCAGCTTTATATATGAGATTAGAAAATATGCTATGGTTTTTTATGGCTTTGGCGCAAACTGCTGGCCCCTAAATTTGAGATAAATTTGAAACACTATTATGAATGTAACAGGTGTGTGAGGACCTGATTGTAGTCACCCAAACCACAGGATCGTTTGGTAAAGAGTCTTTAATCTCTTCTAAAAAGGTCTTTACTGTGTTGTGCATTTTATGACTAAAGCATGAAACTTTCTTAATGGTTTTTAAAGACCAGGGGTCTCCAACTCAAATTACCTGGGGGCCACTGGAGGCAGTATCAGAATGACCAAAAAAAGACACAAAATGACAGAAAAAACTCTAAATTACTTAAAAAAGACACAAAATGACCAAAAATATGCAAAAATTACTTTAAAAAAGACACAAAATGACCCAAAAAAGACACAAAATTATTTTAAAAAGACACAAAATCACCCAAACAAGACACAAAATCACCAAAAAAATACACAAAATTACTTAAAGAATTATTTAGAAAAGACACAAAATTATCAAAAAAAAGTAATTAAAGGGACCTTCCACACACAACACGGTAAAGTGCCATTCATTTAAAACTCACATTAAACATATCAAGGTGGGGGCCACAAAATATCGTCACGAGGGCCGCAATTGGCCCGCGGGCCGCAAGTTTGGGACCCATGTTTATAAGTGATTGAGACCATAGTGTTGTCCTAAAAAAAATTCTGAGGTAATAAATCAAGTGAGAAGTTTTCTCATTTTTGTATTGACATGAATGGAACAAAATGCTTCTGCAGCCATCATCAGCGCCCCCTGCTGGAATTTTTGGTAGAATGGCAGCTTAAGGCCTCACTGTTCGGACCTGGAGGTTACCGCCTGCTGGAGACCCATAAATATATGACCATCCATCTGATATATTCTAAAACTAAATGTCGGGTCGCTGTAAGACGTCATGTGGAGGATCACAGATGTCTGCCACGGGGCCGTTTGTCATTCATAACACAGAAAAAATGCACCTTTGATATTTCAGACAGTGTATGACTAGTGCTTTGACCGGAGAGCCATTTGTCAGAAGGGATCCGTCACTTCAATTGTACTTTTTTTTTCATACAGTGTGTGCGGTGGCCGGACAGACTTATATATACTTCAGCACGCACAAACACACGCTGACATATACCTTTGAAGACACTGGTGCAGGCCTGAGCTGCCAAGACCTTTTCTGATCAGACGTCCACACACACACACACACCCCACCAGTGAAGGTGTGTGTGTGTGTGTGTGTGTGTGTGTGTGTGATAGGTACAGTCTGTCTGTCAGGGTTGCCACAAAGTGCTCTGACATCTCCCGGCTGTGTTCTCTACCTGTGGATAGCAGCTTCACATCCCATCATGTCTGAGCAGCCACACACCTCCTCCACACTGTAAAAAAAAAAAAAAAAATGTCTGTAGATTTTATGGTGAAACACTGTTAAACTAGTGGCGGTTCTAGACCAATGTTCCTGTGGGGGCCAAGGAGGGGCCAGTGTTTAACCCTTTCTATGCAAATTCCAAATGTATTTATTATTAATATTATTATTTAATATTGAAGAACATTACAAACAGCCAGAATGTGTAAAAATCAGGCGAAAGAACTATATTTGGTAACTTCAGTGGATATCATCAATATTTCGAGAAAAAACTTATTTTGAGAAAAAAGTTGCAAATTTACTAGGTTAAAGTGGCAAATCTACAAGAAAAAAAGTCACAGATTTAAGAGATTTAAAACCGCAAATCTGCACGAAAAAAGTTGCAGATTTACAAGAAAAAAGTGTGAAAAAACAACTTTTTTCTCGCAGATTCATCACTTTAAATCTCATACATTTGCACATTTTTTTCTCGTAGATTTGCCACTTTAATCTTGTAAACTATTTTCTCAAAACATTACCCGCGTCCGTATGTATTTTTACACATTCTGGCTGTATGTAATGTCCTCCAATATTAAATAATAATATTAATAATAAATATATTTGGAATTTGCATATGGCAAAGCAGTGTTTCTTTTGATGGAAAAACCTTTTATTTATACAGTAAACAATGAAAAAAATCAGCCAAAACAGTATTTTTTTTTTTTTAACATTTTTTAATTTTTTAAATACATTACTCCACTGTAAAATACACTGGCACTGTGTTTGTAGCAAAAATATACTGTAATATATATACAAGCCATCATTTCTGCATTTATTTTTTGTAAAAAATACTTTCTCTCACTGTTGAATGTACTAAACACCATATCTCTAACAGAAATATACTGTAATATTTAATGGTAAAATCTTTTTTCTTCTTTTTAATGTGTTTTCATTTATAAATAATGTTATAAAAAGTTGCACCTTATTTATTACAGTAAATTTCTGGCAACAACAGCTGTCGTTTTTTTACCGTAAAAACAACTGTTTTTTTTACAGTGCACCTCCACCCTCTTCTCTGTGTGATCTGTGTCCAGCTAACACATGGTGCAATATATATATATATATATATATATATATATATGGTTAAATAAATATGGGTATTTCATGGTACGACGTGAGAGATCAGTCGTAGCAGTAAACGTGTCAGACAGCTTTTATTTCCTCCCCCACAAGTAAAAGCAGCTTTAGAAAATCAAACACTGCATAATTCATAAACTGCATGTACAACTAAATATGATATTATAACAGAGATGACAACTCTTAAACCCTTGAACTCTCTACTTTCTCTTTTTTTTTTGTTTATCAGTTTTCAAAAGTTCTTGCAATAGTCGGACTGCTCTCCCCTCAAAAACTTCAAAAAAAGGTACAAAATGCAACTCATATTTTACTTTTTTGGCATTTGGACATTCTAAAATGTAATTACTTTTTACTTATCTTGTATTTTTTGCGTAACTTCCGTGGCTCACGTCACCCTCGTAACTACTTCATTTCTGGCATTTACTGCATTACATTTATTTACACTGCAAAAACCATCTGACAAAAAATAAGAAATAAATAACTAGAATTAAGCAAATACATGCTCGAGACAAGTATAATTCTACTAGTGCAGTAAGTAAATGTTTCTTTGTAAGAATTCTTTAAATAAGTAAAGATATCTAGAAACTGGAAAAACCAATGATGTCTTGAAATAAATCCAAATATACTTATTTTGAACTGTAGTAACATTAAAATAAGCCGGCAATACTTGAAACGGTCCGGGTGCCAAAGTATAATCCCTTTTTCAGTCAAAACTTAAATACGAAAAACTGGAAACAGTGCCCCATTTTCCTTTTTTCGTTTTAAACCCAAAATGGAAAAACGGATTTTGCTTTCAGCATCGTTTTTCATTTTTTGTTTCTCATTTATTGTCATGACATCGGACAGACCGGATGCTTTTGAAATAACATTTAAACTACATGCAAGTAAAAAAACTCTCAACTGGAACCAATATTTTAGGTAAAAACTCACCATATTCAACAGTTGAATAGATTGAAAAGTGTGAAAAAACTCACAATGTCAATCCTAAAAACAAGTCTTTACACAATAAGATAATTTAATAAGTATATGGCAATGTTATCATCAGTCTAAGCTATTATGATTATTACCAGAGGTGGAAAGTAACTAAGTACATTTACTCAAGTACTGTACTTAAGTGCAGTGTTGAGGTACTTGTACTTTACTTGAGTTTTTCCATTTTATGTAACTTTATACTTCTACTTCCTCTACATTTGAGGCAAATCTTGTACTTTTTACTCCACTACATTTAGCTGACAGCTTTAGTTACTTTTCAGGTCGAGATTTAAGTTTTTTCAAGTAATAAGACTTTTTTAAACATCATAACAGTATATTAAGTAGTATAAATGAGCCCTATCTTAAGAAAGTTGAAATGTGCTTACATAAATTAGTCAATAATAATAATAATAATAATAATACAATAATATATTTAGAATATATAAAACCGATCTCAGTGGGTCCATTCTGCATAACGAGTACTTTTACTTTTGATACTTTAAGTACATTTTGATGCTGATACTTTTGTACTTTTACTTCAGTAAGTTTTGAATGAAGGACTTTTACTTGTAGTGGAATCATTTCACAGTGTGGTATTAGTACTTTTACTGCAGTAAGAGATCTGAATACTTCTTCCATCACGTATAATTACTTTAATTTGTTTTGAAAGCATTTATCCCTGTTTTTTACCCATATTTCTTTAGCTTTTTTGCATCCAAACATAATCATTTTTTGACAAAAGAAGTGATTTCAAGTCTATTGGAAAGGTCACCTGTACCACATAACTGTAACAGAGTAAAGCAGCAGTACTTTCTACTTAAAAAAATCACCAATAACAGCCTCAAAAAACTAAATCGATCCCTCTGGCAGCATTAAAAAACTCACATTACTATACTACATAACTGTTTTCAGGAATCACAGTTCAAATCTGCACTTACAATGCAAGTTAAGGCTCCAGAAATGTAGAAAAAAGTGCAGAAAATACAGAAAAGATTAATAGGTTTCCTTTAAAATGCAAGATAAATCAGATCATTTCAGGAGATGTTTTTTTTTAAGCGTGGAAATTAAAAAAACATATTGTGTATCAGCACAAAACTTAACCTCATTATCTAAGAAATATGATACCATCTAACCAAAACCTTCTTGTTTCTTTCATTCCATAATCTGTATTTATATTTCTTTACTTCATTCTCTATTTCCCTTATTTCCTCCGTAGTTTTCTTTATTGTAGAAACTTCTCACCAGTTGTCTTTCCACAGTCTACCTGCTCTTTTCTCAGTCCACTATGTCACAGTTGGAATAAAGCAATAAAGCAAAAATTCATATCAATGACAAGGTGCTGGCTGCCAGTGAATATTAACACAATCACAGGATTCTCTCCTTGCTGTTGTTCTCACCTGAGCTCTGTGAACAACACGTTCTCATCCCAACCCACAGCTCTCACACCACAAACACTGATAAAGTCACAGTCAGTGACAGCAGAGTCATGTCACAAATATCACACCTTAATAACCAAAGTGTTAAAAAAATATCTGCCTTCTTGCATGAGGTAATGCCATTGGCAAATTGTTGGTGGGAGATGTGTTTTTTGGCTCCACTCGGTCAAAATTACAGAAAAAAGACTAGATTACTTTAAAAAGACACAAAATGACAACAAAAACAAAGACACAAAATAAAAATAAAAAAAAGATACAAAATGACCAAAAAAAAGACACGAAATGACCAAAAAAGACAGAAAATGACCAAAAGATACACAGAATTACAAAAAAATACAGAAAATGACAAAAAATTACACAGAATTACAAAAAAAAAGACAGAAAATGACAAAAAAAGACAGAAAATGACCAAAAAATACATAGAATTACCAAAAAAAGACACAAAATGACAGAAAAAAAATAACTTAAAGAAGAAACAAAATGACCAAAAAAAGACACATAATTACCAAAAAAGACACAAAATTACCAAAAAAGACACAAAATTACTAAAAAAGACACAAAATTACTAAAAAAGGACACAAAATGACAGAAAAAAATAAATAACTTAAAAAAGAAACAAAATGACTCAAAAAAGACACATAGTTACCAAAAATAAAAGACACAGAATTACCAAAAAAAAAAAAGACACAGAATTACCAAAAAAGACACAAAATTATTTAAAAAAAGATACAAAATTATTTTAAAAAAGATTCAAAATTACCCAAAAAAGTAATTAAAGGGACCTTCCACACACAACACGGTAAAGTGCCATTCATATAAAACTCACATTAAACTTTCATATCAAGGTGGGGGCCACAAAATATCGTCACTTTAAACTTTAAACAATTTTGGGGTTAATATGATTTTGTTCACCACATTTGGTGCTAAAGTTTTCCAGTTTGAGAATGAATAAAAATGGTCAGAAAGTCCTTCAGAATACCACATTGAACACCACATAAAAAAATGATTTGGTTTAAAGAAATTTTGACATTTTTGACACTGAGCTCAAGTTTTAAAAAACATCCTCACTGCAATGAAATGGCTTTTAGGGAATAAAAAAATCACTCATGAATACAATTGGGTTCATTGAATCCACAAGAGCCTCAGCGTGTCAGTGATTTATGCATAAATTGGGCATTAACGTATGTGCTACTATACAGATCCATCAGCATAAACGATTAACTGATAATTCAAGCATCAGCTGATTATCAGAACTGTCGATTTTATCTTTAACCCTTTATCAGGCAAAGAACTATATTTGGTAACTTCGGGTAATATTTAGAGAAAAAAGTTGCAAATTTACTAGATTAAAGTGGCAAATCTACAAGAAAAAAAGTTGTAGATTTAAAGTGGCAAATCTGCGCACAAAAAAGTCGCAGATTTACGAGAAAAAAGTTGGAAAAAAGCCACTTTTAAATCTCATAAATCTACGCATTTTTTTCTTGTAGATTTGCCGCTTTAATCTTGTAAACTTTTTTCTCAAAATATTATTAATAGTATTATAAATAGTATTTCAATGCATGCCCTATTAAGGGTTAAAGCGGTGAATCTGGGAGAAAAAAGTTGTTTTTTCCCCACTTTTTTCTCGTAAATCTGCGACTTTTTTCGCACAGATTTGCCACTTTAATCTAGTAAATTTGCAACTTTTTTCTCAAAATATTACCTGAAGTTAGCAAATATAGTTCTTCGCCTGATAAAGGGTTAACCTCTCTGTATCGTCAAGATGTATGATGAATTAATTTGTCAAGCTAGAAATGCCAGTATGCGAATTAATGTAATAAAATGTGTTTGACCCAGTTGGTTGCTGTCTGTGGAATGTGTCTTTTTCATTTCCTTGAAAACGTGACCTGCGACCACCATTAACCCACTGATTGTATGAAGAGCACATTAAAGCTGCTGTGGATTTGAATGGCGGAGACTTCCTGCTCTGTTAGTGAAGTTATTTTTTATTAAAAAGGTGTCTTTCATGAATAATTCCACTTCTTTTTTTTTTCTTCTTCTTCTCCTCATGAATCCTTTGAGCTGCTCTGTTTACAGAACAGCCAGAAGGATGTTAAATTCTTAAAGCTTTTGTGATTACGTTGCTTTTTCACCTTTTAATTCCAACAAACACTGCTTTGTGCTCTCAAATTGGAAAATATTTTGGGTCTAATGTGTTTGGAAATACATTTTTTTATTTGCACAGTTTATTTGAAAGAAGAAGAAATGCTACCAGTTATATTGTGAAAAGATTTTTTATTGTGAACATAGGGATAATTTGACAAACTACTTCATGTTTGCACTGAAAATTCAATGTTTGATCACATTTTCTCCCTATTAAGTGTGTTATTTCATCCATGTAAATGTATAAAAGCTAAAATAACAAGCCCTGAAGAAAAGTCAGACATGAAAGTGATTAATATTCCTACTAAAAAACATCATTAGACCCGTTCTGGGGTACATCAGACAGATTGTGTGGGGCTCTCTGCGGGGGTGTAGAGGGCTGAGGGGTGACTGTAGGGGGCGCTGCAGGAGGATGGTGCAGAGTGGAGGTCGGGTGTGATCTGCTCTGACAGTTCCTGCCTGTGTCTGCAGGCCACAGTACCAAAAACACCCCAGCTGCCATACTGACAACTGGAAATGGTAGGAGAGACATCGCACTAATGAGTGAGAGAGAGAGAGAGAGAGAGAGTTCCTTAAGGCGAGACAGGACAGGACCAGACACCAGTGGAGGGTTTGGTCGTCTGGGGAAGGTTACAGATGCTTTATATTTATCCTTTTTGTATTTGCCAGGCGGCAACCTCCGGGTATGAGCATGGAAGGCCAACCAGGAAGTGCCTTAAGCCTGCAATCCACCGAAAATTCCAGCAGGGGGCGCTAAGTTTGGCTGCAGAAAAAATCTGCCCATTCATTTCAGTGCAAAATTTGAAAACTTCTCACTTGATTTATTACCTCAGACAAAATTTTTCAGGACAACACTATGGTCTCAATCACTAGTAAAAAATGATCTTCAAGACAATCTGATGTTAATAGTGTAAATAATGGCCATGACATCTAATAATAATAATAATAATAATGGACATCTGTGATCCTCCACATGACGTCTTACAGCGACTCGACATTTAGTTTTAGAATATATCAGATGGATGATCATTTATTTATGGGTCTCCAGCAGGCGGCAACCTCCAGGTCTGAGCAGTGAGACCTTCAGCTGCCATTCTACCAAAAATTCCAGCAGGGGGGCTGATGGCGGCTGCAGAAGCATTTTGTTCCATTCATTTCAATACAAAATGAGAAAACTTCTCACTCGATTTATTACCTCAGAAATGTTTTTTAGGACAACACTATGGTCTCAACCACTAGTAAAATATATTCTTAAGCTGCATTCTACCAAAAATTCCTGCATGGGAGGCTGATGGCGGCTGCAGAAGCATTTTGTTCCATTCATTTCAATACAAAATGAGAAAACGTCTCACTTATTCATCTCATGTATTAACTCCGAATTTTTTTTCAGGACAACACTATGGTCTCAATCACTAGTAAAAAATCTTCTTCAAGACAATCTGATGTTAATAGTGTAAATAATGGCCCCATTTAGAAGAAAATAGAAGATAAAGAATCGTATGATTTGGGGCGGGGCTACCTTTGATTGACAGGTCACTGACAAGGCGAGCCGTCATCAGGAGAGAAGCAGAACAATGCGTATCCACGGCAACGTGTCAATAAAGTTATATATAACGTTATATAGATAGAAAAGAGGACGTTTAGCGGTTTGGTCTCATAACTTTGACCCTTTCACTGTATTTTTACTTAATGACAGTTTATTTGAACGTTTTGTTCAGTAAAAATGTCTTGTTCAGCGTTTGGTTGGACTAACAGACACTCCAAGGAGTCGCTGCTCAGTTTTCTGAGGTCAGTAACGAACATTTAGTTTTTGTTTTTTGCCAAAACTAACATCCCAGTTAATGCTAACATGAATTAGCAGCGACTTCTCTCAGTCAGGTTGAGGTGTAGAGAGGCTGTAGTCAGTCCAGATATGGTCTGCTTCCTATATCGGAAACAAGATGGCGACGCTAGATGGTGACGAGTGTAACGACGAACTCGATGCTTCCAACGGGCAGTCCACAAACAAATGGGTGACGTCACGGTGACTACGTCCATTATTTATATACAGTCTATGGTATTTGCATGTATGATGTTTTTCTAAAAATGTCCTCAGTTTTAATTGTGACAAATGGAGGCTAAGGCTACGTTTCCATGGTGACGGTCTGAACAGAAGACGCAAAAGTGGCGTCACTTCTCCACTTTTTATTCCGCGTTTAGATGAGCGTTTTCAGGAGGAAATCTGCTGCATATGGTGAGTCTAAAGTGTGTGAATGTGATTGGGTATCATGCCAGGCGGCATCACTTAAAGCCATAAGAGCATCTTTGGGCATGCGGAAGTTTTCCCGCCACGTTTTTTCATCAGCTACTCCTTCCACAAAGTTCTCCTCCATCACTAGATCTCCAGGTCTCGTTCACAGCCGTCTGGCTCGCCTCCGACCAATCGCTGCATCCAGAATGTGATGGAGGTAATTCCAGATCCTTCTCTGTTCACTAATACTATCTGTACATATCCTGTACATTTGGTGGAAAGACTCCTGTAAGTTTATTAGAGCTGCCAGAGCAGCTTGAAGGTCCCACCATGGAAATAATCCCACATGTTTCTTTATTTCCCTGTACTTTTCTTTTTGTACACACACGGAACATGAAGCCTGTTCTCCTGGGTCAAAGTCCGCCGTTTGTTCATTCCCTATTATTATCATCATCATAACCTTCATTGCTCTATCATCATCATTATCATCCACATCATTTCAATAATTTTATATTTATTATTTTATATATTTTAATTTTTTATTTTAAATATTTTATATTTATTATTATATTTTCTTCATCATCATCATCACTTTGATCATCATCCAGATAATGCATGAAAACTTGATGTACATACAAACATCCAGGTGTTTGTACAAGCCTGAAGTGAAGCCACATGCTAATTCAAACATGCATCAGTATGCACAAATAAAGATTGTTTCCTCAATTGCAGCTGAATGTACAAATACATAGAGCACTCTCACACACACACACACACACATAGAGACCACAGCACAAAAGTGCATCAAGCGGAGCCTGTCTCTGTATATATTCCTGTGTTTTATGAAGCTCCCATCCATTAAAGTAACCCAGGCTGCCATCAATCTTTGCACTTTATCAACAAGCAGTCTCAGATTCTCAAAGTGACGCTCAATTAATTTCTAGCAGGACTATACAGGTTCCTACCTCGCCACTCGCAAAATGTCCTGTGTGCACAATTTATGAGGGACCTCCATAAAGTGGAAGGTATTGTATATCTTTCACGCTACACAACACACAGATGCACGTATTTCCGTGAGCCCGGGGATCTGTGCATTGGCTGTCGACATAAATATGCAAATCAACTAATGAGAATGTCATAAAGTAACATGGCAAGGTGTGGAGCGGGCCGTATGGAAATGAGCACAGGGAGGAAGACGGAGTTTAGGTGTCATCAAGAACCGTGTGCTGTCTCTGTCATGGAGAACAGAACACAAACACATCAGGTTAGTTTCACATACAATACAAATATGTGCCACTTGTGCATAAATGAATAAATGACTACATATATCCTCCAGCCTGAAAAAGGTTGAGGCGATATTTGATGTGAAAAAGTATTAATATTAGGCTGAAACAGAATTCTTCACTCTATTAACAAGACCCGAGAAGAAAGAAAACAGCTTTTATTTGACCAGTGAATCACAGTTGAAATTCCTATAGTTCCATCTATCCATCTGTTTTCATCCATATATGTGGGGCCGGGTGGCGGGGGCAGCAGGCTAAGTAAAGTATTACACTGTAGTATTAATAGTTTTAGTGACTACTCTTTCGTCTTGACTGTTAGATTTTCTGAGACATTTGGTCCATTGGACATTTTTGGTCCCAGAGGAAGAATTTTGGTTGATGATACCTGCAAAACGAGTCACATTCCAATCCCTTTATCAACAAAAGCATTCCATGTAGGACTTCTCGTATAATTTGATTTTACATATCAGACCAGGGATGGGCAACTGGAGGCCCGGGGGCCGCATACAGCCCGCACCCTCACTTGATGTGGCCCTCAGTACAACTACATGCATTTGAGCATGAAATCTTAAAAGTGCAGTGTAAAAATGCACAAAATCACTATTAATGTTGGTCTGCTGTTCTTGGTTAAGTGTTTAAGTGGTTATTTTTTATTGGCTTCAAACCTTTTGTATTCCTATTTATACTGTTATACATGCATTTGAGCATGAAATATGTTAAGTTACTGCACTGTATACGTACGAAATGACCAAAAAAGACACAAAATGAACAAAAAAAGACACAAAATGAACAAAAAGACATAACATGACCAGAAAAGACATACAATTACAAAAAAAAGACACCAAATAACACAAAAAAGACACAAAAATGAACAAAAAAAGGCAAAATGAATAAAAAAAGACACAAAATGAACAAAAACACACCAAAAATTCCCCCCAATATTACCCTATGGAGAGGCTAGAGTGATGATATCATCAAAAAAGACACAAAATGAACATAGAAAGACACAAAATGACCAAAAACATGAAAGTGATGAAGTGCAGTGTAAAAATGCACAAAATTACGTCTTGCAATTAATGTTGGTCTGCTGTTCTTGCACTGAAAAAAAAAATAAATCACAGTAAGTGGTTATTTT
This sequence comes from Centropristis striata, assembly GCF_030273125.1. NCBI lineage: Eukaryota > Metazoa > Chordata > Actinopteri > Perciformes > Serranidae > Centropristis > Centropristis striata. The sequence goes on along the minus strand of NC_081528.1, from coordinate 3,216,297 downwards.
TTATTTGCTTCAAATCTTTTGTATTCCTATTTTTACTCTTCTACATGCATTTGAGCATGAAATATGTTAAGTTGCTGCACTGCAAACATATTTAAAATTGCAGTTTCATCATATCTGGTTAAGTGCACGCTCCTATATGTGGCCCTGTGGTAGTGAACATGAAAAATTGTGGCCCCCTGCAGCATTTAAGTTGCCCATCCCTGTATTAGATTCTATCTTCTTGCATTACAAATTAGCTTATTAGGGTTAGGGCTAGGAACCTATTGAAATTGAAGGCGTTATTACTATTTCCTTTTTGGAGGGTTTATCATACTTAAAAAGTTGCAACATTTTGCACGTGCATCAGAAATTGGCGGAATTTACGTATTTTAGGGGTCTATTCTCATACAAATCTCTTATTTTACTTTGGCTGGACTTTCAAGAATATATCCAGGCTTCTTTTCACAGAAATACATATACTGTACTTGCATTTACTTCTTGTCGACTGAACCATTGCAATCCACCCTTAAAAAAAGACTTTGGGTAGACAATATAATTTAATAACATCACACTTTTTCAGTTTCATATTAGATTACACATTTTTGTCCATAAAGCCTTCAGTTGCCTCTCACCAACTACAATATAAACATTTGACAGACTGGCATTGAAAAACGTCTTTCTTTTTTTACTCTGCAAAACAAACAAAGAGCTTCCAAGGTGTTCATTGTGTCCTTGTGCAAGAAAATTACTCTACATTGGGGGTAACGCCATAATTTATTAATACCAAGTAACCATTCACTGTGTCAAGGTTTATGAATTGGATTTGAATTCCACTATCTATGCTGAATACTGTACAAGGGCACCATGGCTAAATCATCAGGACTATTGTGATGGTTTAAAGAAATACAAGCTGGCCGTGAGCTCCACTGTTGACTGGGAATGTGTGAATGTGTAAGTGCACACATGCACATGCAGCAACAGCATGAAGCTGTGCATTCACACAAAACCTGACAATGTGGCACCTTCCTGCAGGGTTGAGTGGAGGTGTGGGTGGGTTTTCCATCGTGCTGCAGAATGTAACAGCTGTGAAACCTCCATCGACCCCATTATACTTCACCGCTTATCTGAACTAGTCGCGGGGGGCTGGAGTCGATCCCAGCTGACTATCACAGGGCTGACACTATAGAGACAGACAAACAATCACACACCATACACTCCTATGGGCAATTTAGAGTCACCAATTAAACCCAAGATACACGTCTTTGGACTGTTGCAAATAGCCGGAGGACCCATGCTGTTCCCTCTCTTCATTTGCTGTATAGCTCGCTCAACCACAAAGTGAGAAAGTAACAAACAGTCATGGAAAAAAATATTAGACCCTTGTTTTCTTCAATTTCTTGTTCATTTTAATGCCTGGTACAACTAAAGGTACATTTGTTTGGACAAATATAAAGTAACAACAAAAATAGCTGATAAGAGTTTAATTTAAGAGCTGATGTCTAGACATTTAACATGGTTCAAAAAATGGATAAAAATGACCAAAAAGTAAATGTAAAAATGACTAAGAAGACACAAAATGACCAAACAAACCCACAAAATGACCAAAATAAACATGAAAATGATCAAAAAAGACACAAAATGACCAAAAACAAATGTAAGAATGACTAAGAAGATACAAAATGACCAAAAATAAACATGAAAATGATAAAAAAAGACACAAAATGACCAAAAATAACTGTAAAAATGACTATAAAAGGCACAAAACGACAATTGATGTAAAAATGACCAAAAGGGACACAAAATTATCAAAATAGACACAAACTGACCAAATTTTTTTTTATTGTACCAGGCATTAAAATGAACAAGAAATTGAAGAAAACAAGGTGGTCTAATGGTTTTTTTCCCATGACTGTATATTATACCTTTAACAGACTGAAGACCACAGTGGTTAAACCATATTATTGTGGCATATTAGGGGTAACAAGATTGATGTTCTAAATCCACTAGTGACTACTGAAATGACGCCCAAAGCTCAGGAAAGAGCTAGAAATTGGACCATATGTTTCTTTTTTTTTCTCTTAAAAAGGAATTTCCAAGGATAACAATGAACTTGAACATAAATTGTCTCTTTGTGTTCGGATTTGTGGGTAGATAGTTCATGTCATCTCCTCTCTCTTTACCCTTTGCTGTCCTTTCTAAGACAAAAATATCCCCAAAAAATATACTTTAAAAATATCCTCACGTCTGCAAATTCGACAGGAACTTCTACAGAAATGTCCACATTAGTACATGTCTGACATTCCACTTTATCTCTGCAGAAGCTTCCAGCAAACACCAAAAGTCTATTAAGTCCTCTAGCTTAAGAGTTACATGATACGACAGCAAAAACAGTAAATAAAACTAAACTGAATTAGGAATTCAGTTTCCGTCCGTGTATCCGCCAGCTGCAGCCGTTCCCAGCTGTCTCAGTAACGGACTCAGGGCGTTCAGAGTTTAAAAAAACAGCCATGCAATGTCAACTTTACCCACTTCAGCTGGTGGCTACAGTCTGAATACTGCAACAGCCTGATTGCCATTTTCAAAATAAAACTTTTTTCATTAACTCGTTGGTTTAAAAACTTATTTTGGTTGTGTGCTTGTTTTCAAGAAGAGTAAAACATCCCCATTTATTTTACTTTAATTTATGCCAGGCACGGGCAACTTAAATGCTGCAGGGAGCCACAGTTTTTCATGTTCACTACCACAGGGCCACATATAGGAGCGTGCACTTCACCAGATAGGATGAAACTGCAATTTTAAATATGTTTACAGTGCAGTAACTTAACATATTTCATGCTCAAATGCATGCATAACAGTATAAATAGGAACACAAAAGGTTTGAAGCAAATAAAAAACTGTGATTTCTTTTCAGTAGAAGAACAGCAAGCCAACATCAATTGCAAGAAGTTATTTTGTTCTGCACTTTTAAGATTTCATGTTTTTTGTGTTCATTTTGTGTCTTTTTTGATGATCTCATCACTCTAGCCTCTCCATAGGGTAACATTGGGGGGATTTTTTGGCGTGTTTTTGTCTTTTTTGTTCATTTTGTGTCTTTCCTGGTCATTTTGTGTCTTTTTTTGATCATTTTTATGTTTATTTTTGGTCATTTTGTGGGTTTGTTTGGTCATTGTGTGTCTTCTTAGTCATTTTTACATCTACAGTGATGGAAACATTCTTGATAATAATCAAAATCATTATCAATAAAACCATATTAAATGTCTAGATATCAGCTCTTGAATTAAACTCTTATCAGCTATTTTTGTTGTTATCAATATATTTGTCCAAACAAATGTACCTTTAGTTGTACCAGACATTAAAATGAACAAAAAATTGAAGAAAAAAAGGCAATTTTTCCCACCATGACTGTACATCTTGTTTAATAATTGAATATAAATCATTTTGAGTTCTACTAACATGCACTTTAGAATAAACACACACACTCCTGTGGCCTCGTGTTGCCAGATTTAGAAGTGAACAATGATATCCTGCAGTTGTTTACATGAATGGACAGAGTTATCTGAACATGCTCGCTCATAATCCAGAGCATGAAACCATGGAAGCAATACATGGAAATGATATTAAAAACAAAGAAAAGGGCACGCGGGGTTAAGCCTTCGTAATTCCTCAAGCTCAGTTTACCGATCAGTTCTCCTCTAATTCTGTCAGAGAGAATTAGATTTCATTAAAAGAAAACAGAGGAAGACTGAGACGGGGAGGGAAAGATAACCATAAAGATAAAACAGGCATGCAGAGTCAATCAGAGAAGCAATACGAGCTAAAGGCTACGCTAAATTCACAAAGGTCAGAGGTCAATCTGAGCTGGATTAAATCAACTGTATCATCTCCGCCAGCAGAATGTTTTTAGAGTTGAGACCAGTTTCAATGTCTGTCGCATGACATGAGTGTGTGTGTGTGTGTGTGTGTTCTTGTTCTTCCTACACAGTGAGGACCGGAACAGGTTTTTAACCAACAGAGTGAGGACATTTTTGCAAAGTGAGGACATTTCGGCCGGTCCTCACTTCTTTAAAGGCTTTTTTGAGATTTCAGACTTTGTTTCAAGGGTTAAAGGTAACATGATAATGATAATTAACTGAAACTGTAGCTAATCTATTTTTGTTGTTGCCAAACAAATGTACCTTTAGTTGTACCAGGAATTAAAATTAATAATCTAATAAAAACATTTTTTGGTCAATTTGTGTCTATTTCGATAATTTTGTGTCCCTTTTGGTCATTTTTACATCAATTTTTGTGTCGTTTTGTGTCTTTTTTAGTCATTTACATATTTATTTTTGCTCATTTTGTGTCTATTTTGATCATTTTTGTGTTTATTTTTGTCATTTTGTGGGTTCGTTTGGTCATTTTTTTCTTCTTAGTCATTTTTACATTTGTTTTTGGTCATTTTGGGTTGTTTTTTTGTCTATAATTGTCTTTCGGCCATTTTTACATCTACAGCGATGGAACCATTCTTGACATCATCTACACTACACTATCATGTGGTTACAAAACGAACTAAAACCAACTAAAATTGTAGTGAAAATGTTCTTCGTTTTTCGTCTTTGTCAACTTTTTTCATATCTAATGAAGATGGATAAGACAAAGGAAATAATGCCAAAATTTACTGTGACATCTTTTAATCTCCCACCCAACAAATACCCCATTACAAAAAACTACAACTAACACTAAAACTAATAAAAACTATACTAAAACTAAAGCATTTAAAATAAATAAACACTAAACTAAAACTAGCAAACTCACTCTAAAAACTGGTCAAAACTAACTGAATTTGAAAACAAAAATTACAATGAGGGCCCTCACAAAGATAGAAGTACAAGAATGTGTGTGTGTGTGTGTGTGTGTGTGTGTGTGTGTGTGTGTGTGTGTGTGTGTGTGTGTGTGTGATAGCGGCTGGTTTTCATATCCACACGGGTGTTCAATGGTCCCTTAAGTGCTTGTCACGCTCGCGTAGGCGCTTACTCAGGCGATCCCCGAGGGAAAGCACTCAAAAACAAACAACCAACAGTAGAGGAAGAAGAAGAAGAAAAAAAAAAACACGCACATGCACAAAACAAAGTAGAGCAAATGGAGGAGTAAAGTGATGCCATAAAAGATGCATCATCACCCCCCCCCCCCCCGCCTGTTATTCTGCTGCCTGTCAGTCTCCGGTGAGTTCTGATGCCTGTCACTTTGCAGAAAGCTAAATGAAATAAGTGACACCGTTTAATATTCTCACTGTGGCATAAATCCGTACGGCTCTTTTATGAGCCTGTGTTGTGTTTCATTTCAATACTTTATTGGCATCAGGCTCAGTTTGAGCAGATGCCAGTTATTTATAGCCTCCTGACAGCATCAGCCCTGATGCATTGGTCACTGGGTCACTTTTTTTTTCTCTCGCCTATAAATTTGCCGCGTTGTTCTTCCAGCCACAGTGTCTCATTCCACAGCAGCCACAGTGATGAATATGTGACTGTAGATACTGTTGACCGACAGTTTTTCACATCTGTCTCAGTGCAAACCAAGTTTATCTGCAGCTCTACCTCACTGACAGGATACTACTACTACTGGGACAGAAGGACACGTTTATTTAGCTCGTTGACCCAATGGGGTCCTCTTAAAAGGTGCAATATGTAATTACCTGCCACATTCTTCCAAAGCATTTCCCCTTGTGCAAGAGTTACTGAAATACAGCAATGGCTCTGTTCTAGATGGAAGAAGACTTTCCAATCTTCCAACTCTATGATCTTTCGAACATAGAGTTGCTCATAAGTGTACCTGGTACCAGAGCACTCTAGGCCAAAGATTGATGATCGATTTTATTATCGTATCATCAGATCTGCGGCCACATGTTCTGGACACTCTGGTGAAGAGAGGAGCGGAGCTGTCAGCTGATCACCACCTGGTGGTGAGTTGGATCAGGTGGCGGGGGAGGATGCTGGACAGACCTGGCAACCCCAAACGTGTAGTGAGGGTGAACTGTGAACGTCTTCAACTCACAACTCCGGAAGAATTTCTCCAGCATCCCAGGTGAGGTTGGGGACATGGAGTCCAAGTCGGCCATGTTGAAAGCCTCAATTGTTGACGCGGCTGGTAGGAGCTGTGGCCTGAGGGCCGTCGGTGCTTGTCGTGGCGGCAACCCAAGAACCCGCTGGTGTCCACCAGCGGGTGAGGGAGGCCGTCAGGCTGAAGAAGGAGGCCTTTCGGTCTTGGCTGGCCGAGGGGTCTCCGGAAGCAGCAGGCAGGTACCGTTCGGCCAGAAGGGCTGCAGCTGCAGCAGTCGCTGAAGCAAAAACTCGGGTATGGGAAGAATTCGGGGAGGCCACGGAGGAGGACTTCCGGTCGGCCTCAAAGAGGTTCTGGAAAACCATCGGCAACTCAGGAAGGGAAAGCAGGGCTTGGCCCAAGCTGTGCTCAGCGGGGGAGGAGACCTGCTGACCCGACCTGTGGATGTCCTCAGACGGTGGAAAGAACACTTTGAGGAACTCCTTAATCTAGCCAACACGTCCTCCACAGAGGAGGCAGAGTCTAAAGACTCAGGGGAAGACTCAACAGTAACCCTGGCAGAGGTCGCCGAGGTAGTCAAAAAGCTACCCGGCGGCAAGGCGCCAGGGTTGGATGAGATTCGCCCTGAGATGCTGAAGGCTCTGGACACTGTTGGGCTGTCATAGTTGACACGCCTCTTCAGTGTCGCGTGGAGGTCTTGGACAGTGCCAGGGTGGTTGTTCCCATTTTTAAAAAGGGACCGGAGGGTGTGTTCCAATTACCGTGGAATCACACTTCTCAGCCGTGGAACAACAGATCAGCTCTTTACCCTTTCGAGGCTCCTGGAGGGGTCATGGGAGTTTGCTCATCCAGTCTACATGTGTTTTGTGGATTTGGAGAAGGCTTATGACCGTGTCCCTCGGGGAGTCTTGTGGGGGGTACTGCGGGAATATGGGGTACCGGGCTCGTTGCTATGAGCTATCCAATCCCTTTATAACCGTCCCCCAGGAGGAGCTGGACGTTGTGGCTAGGGAGAGGGACGCCTGGAATGCCCTGTTTAGCCTGCTGCCCCTGCGACCCGGCCCAGGATAAGAAAATGGATGGCTGGATGGTTTGGATCTTAGTTTTGGGTGTGATGTTGCTGCTAACAGTTTAGTTGTACTGCACTTCTTTGTCCTCTCATGTTGGACGGAGACAGACTGATTAGTGTTTAGAATGGTTTAAACTAAAAAAAACCCCAATACTTTACCTTGAATAGAGAAAGAAACACATTTACCACAACATCACTGTACTTTAAATGTCTTATTTTTCTTCTTGGGGGTTTTAGATTTAAAGCTTGTAGCAGACATGACCCAGCACATTGTTGCTGTCGCTGGATGTTGTCATGTATTTTTCTGCTCCGGCCAACTAGACATTGTTCCTTTTCTCTGCTGCTGTGGAGCTGTAGAGTGTGTATGTGGCTGGTAATACCTGCTAATCCCTGCTATCTCTCATAAACACACATCTGCACCACTGTCCTTGCTCTAAAGACCTCATATCCACTCACATCTTATCTCTCATCATTTTTAGGACAATCCCATTGTTTTGTTTGGTTTTGTTTTGTTTCGCTATGCAGCTAAAGCAATGACAGTGTTCTTGGCTTTGATATTGGTAATATTTTTATTATTATTAGACACAGCAGAGCTTATGATCTGCAGCAGATTATAGAGGGGTAATCTCCTTCTATCAACTTTGATTTAATGTGGAAATCTCATTTGAATAAACAAGCCAACAAGTTATTAACAAAATACCTGCAGTCAGAGTCGTGTATGGGACCAAATCTGTCTTTAAATAGAGCAAATTCTATCGTCCAACTCTGATTTATATACAATATCATACATGTTTATCATGTTATCATATTTACTGGCAAGAAAAATTACAAGATATTTCATTATTTTAATACTTCTTATTTTTTTAAAGCTATTAAAATGACAGAAAAATAACTAAATTACTTAAAAAAAGACACAACATGACCAAAAAAGACACAAAATAACAGAAAAATAATTAAATTACTTAAAAAAGACACAAAATTACCAAAAAAAGACAAAATTATTTTAAAAAAAGATACAAAATTACAAAAAAGACACAAAATGACAGAACAATAACTAAATTACTTAAAAAAGACACAAAATTACAAAAAAAAGGACACAAAATTACAAAAGACACAAAATTACAGAAAAATAACTAAATTAATTAAAAAAAGACACAAAATTACCCAAAAAAGACACAAAATTACCAAAAAAAAGACACAAAATTACCAAAAAAGTAATTAAAGGGACCTTCCACACACAACACGGTAAAGTTCCATTCATATAAAACTCACATTAAACTTTCATATCAAGGTGGGGGCCACAAAATATCGTCACGAGGGCCACAATTGGCCCGTGGGCCACGAGTTTTAGCCCCATGCTTTATAAGATACACTTCTGTTCAAAAGCTATGAATTGTTCAGTTTCATGGATAACAAAAACACAATAAAACTGACAACTGAAAGAGCAGAAAGACACAAAGACAGCTGAGCAACAGCTGAATAAGAAAGGAAGAAATCAGTGTCATTGGTAAAAAGCTAAATGAGAATGTGTAGAGGTTTGAACAGGAACAGGTCCAGTGTCAAGTGCACAATAAAAAGCCATTCTTTACTCTGCACAATAGAAATAGAAGGTTAGTCGACAGGTTCAGCCTGTTCACATTGTAAATTCCTTTTTTGACAAAAGTTAGAGATATCTATTGGTTGACTGACCTGACTTGTTGGGTGTCATGTACTTGTGGCATTAGATTTTTTTGTTGGGATTCATGAAAAAGGAAAGTAGAAGGGCCAGATTTAACATTGTTATTCTATTATTAATAGATTTAATACAACTATTAATTTATTGCTGCTTTTCGGCAACTGATGTGATTTATTCTGCACCTGTTGCAGTGTCTCGCAGGTATTTTATATATTTTTTATTTATTTTTTTATTTATTTTATTTATTTTGTTTTATTGTCTAATGTCTTCTCCTTTTTGTTCCCTATGAAGATCTAATGTATGACTCATGACATAAATCTTAGATATTTGTATATAATCATTTTATGAGTGATGTTTTGAATGATAAGAGGTGGAGTTCAACTGTTGCCATATTGATTTTTTGTTAAAAAAAAGAGTAAAGTCTAAGTCAGCTTTATTGTCAATTCTTCACATGTAGCAGACACACAAAGGGATCGAAATTACATTTTTAACTATCCCACCGTGAAGACAAGACGAGATATTTCCAACACTAAAATAAACAGTTAAGTAAAGTGCACATGCACAACAAATAGAGACAAACCTATCCTAACATTAAGGTAGACAATAAATAAATTGCACAGAAGATGACGACATTTAAAAATAACTAAATTACTTAAAAAAGACACAAAATGAACAAAAAATACACAAAAAGACAAAATTACTGAAAAAACACTAACTTACTTTAAAAAGACACAAAATGGCAAACATAGACACAAGATGACCTAAAGAGACACACAATGACAAAAAAAAGACACAAAGTTACTAAAAAAGGAAAAAAAATTATTTAAAAAGACACAGAATTATTAAAAAAGACACAGAATTACCAAAAAAGACACACAATTATTAAAAAAGACAAAAAATGTGAATTTTCTTTCTACAATGAAAACATTACTATTTTGAATTTACATAAAAATAGACTGTTTTGTAGTTTTATTGCTTTTTTTCCTGCTGTTTTTGTGTGTATAAATGGTAAAAAATAAAAAAATAAAAAAATTTAAAAAGTTACATTTCCATAGAAACCTGTGTCTTTTGTTTGTATTTTGGGTTCCTGGCAGCTTTATACTTTAACGAAAACAAAATGAAAAATCTGACTGATAGCCAAGTTTGTGTGGAGAAAAAGGAGCCATGCATGAGATGTAAGGACAGACTGAAAGATGCTAAACAGAGACAGAAATTAATGCAGAGGAAGTTGACAAATTTGAACCAAAATCTCCTGGACTTCAGAGGTTTAAGGTGATACTCAAACATCTTGTTTAAACATTATTCATTATCCCAACACTAATAATTATCATATCCAACAATTAAATCTAACCTTTAGTGGTGGAAAGAGACCAACTGACTGGAACAAACAATGTTATTTACACTTACAAACTGGCCAAAATGACTAAAAGCTCCAGTTGAATCTGCCCATTTAAAGAAAAACAAGAAGCGTCCCTTGGCGATTTAAATCCGAGGATGTAGAAACGGAGCTGCAGGGAGCCCATTGTGTGCTCCGGACTGGATTTTGTTTGTTTTTTTTGTGTTTTTTTTTGTGGTCTGATATCTTGTTAACTGTGCTGACGGGCTGCATGAATGTTCTGGAAAGTTTCATGGCTGACCAAACTGTCTTGGCATTGATCTGTGCAGCCCCGATCCCCTCCATCCCGGCTCCACCAATCAATAAAAGCGGCTCAGACACCCCCGATGTGGCCAGATGAACACAGATACACTACACCCACTCTGCCTCTGACACATGCTGCATCTTTCTGCACACTCCTTTTAAAATAATCTGTCATTCGGCTTCTCTCTCGCCTTTTTTGTCTCTTGTTTTCTGCTGATTGTTTAACAGGAAACAAAGACAGAAGTCACTGGGGAGGCGGTGAAAAACAACCACTCAGTTATCCACAAATGTACTTTTCATTTCATCTCTCCCCCTCAAAAGAGTCGACTCACGCTCTGCTGCTGTGCTTTAAATGTCTGCCTGTTACTTTAGCCCCTCTTGGCGCAGAGCAAATGCCAATCCAGATCCACCAATTTTTTATTTACTTTGCTCAGCAGCTGCAGAAAAACGACCTCTGCTTTCCTTCCAGTACAATTGGATTTGAGGCAAAGAGCTCGACACTTAGCTCTCAGGACATTACCGAGTCCCAGCAGCCAGGAGGAAATCAGTTTGACCACAGAAAGCAGTGTGGCGGCCGATTGGACAGCCATTGGCTTTCAGCCCCCGAGGGAGAGAAGATCCTTATCAGTGGCAGGAACCAAGAAGAGCGCTGGGTTCTCTGCTGTAGAAAAGGACAAAAAAAGATACAAAATGACTGAAAAATAACACTAAATTACTTAAAAAAGACACAAAATGACAAAAAAAGACAAAAAAATATTTAAAAAAAGGCACAAAATTATTTTAAAAAGACACAAAATTATTAAAAAAAGGCACAAAATTATTTTAAAAAGACACAAAATGACAGAAAAAAAACCTAAATTACTTAAAAAAGACACAAAATGATCAAATAATACACAGAATTACCAATAAAGACATTTTTTTTAAAAGACACAAAATGACACAAAATGACCAAAAAAAAAGACACAAAATGACTGAAACAAACCCACTAAATTACTCTAAAAAGACACAAAATGACAAAAAAAGACAAAAATGACCAAAAAACACACATAATTACTAAAAAAAGACAACATTATATAAAAAAAGACACCAAGTGACCCAAAAAAGACACAAAATGACAAAAAAAGACACAGAATTACCAAAAAAGACACAACATTGTTTAAAAAAGGCACAAAAATGGGCGTCCTGGTGGCTCACACCGGTAGAGCGCTAACCATGTATGCTGTGTGCTGAGCTCCATTTGCCGCATGTCTTCCCCCCTTTCTATCTCTCACTATCAATAAAGCAACAAAATGCCAAAAAAAAAAATCTTTAAAAAAGACACAAAATGACAGAAAAAAAACTAAATTACTTAAAAAAGAAACAAAAAGACACAAAATTACCAAAAAATGTTATTAAAGGGACCTTCCACACAGAACACGGTAAAGTGCCATTCATATAAACATTAAACTAGAGTTTGAGACCCCTGGTCTAAAACCTAAATATAAGTGTTTTTTTGCTGCCTGTACAAACGTCCTATATTGTGGTTTTTGAGGCGAGACCAGTCTTGTGAGTGTTTTCCTGGTGAGGGTTGGTGGAGATCAGAAACAGACAAGTCATTCAATGTGTGCAATGTTTTAATGACTTTGTTTTACCAGTGTGGTTTTTTATCAAATCTGTCCTCAGGTTTTGCATTGTGACTAGCAAGACTTGTGCCCTTTTTCCCTGGTCCCCTCTAAATATGTGTGTCTCTTATTGTTACCGGCTTTAGGAAGCTGCAGTTAGACTGATACAGTTATTAAATGCATATTGAGACTTGAAAGACATTATGATTTTAGCTGCTGATAGCCAGTCCTTTCCTGTTCAAATAAAGCAGGCAATGAAACTGTAGTGGAAGATTTATGTTGCTGCTATGACACAAAATGACCAAAGAAAGACAGAAAGTTACAAAAAAAAGACAAAATGACCAAAACAGACACAAAATTACAAAAAAGACACAAAATGACCAAAAAAAAAAGATAAAATTACCAAAAAAAGACAAAATGACCAAAAGAGACACAAAATTACAAAAAAAGACACACAATTACAAAAAAGACTGAAAAAACACTAAATTACTTTTAAAAAGGACACAAATGACCAAAACATACACAGAATTACCAAAAAAGAAATAAAATAACCCCCAAAAAAGAGACACAATATTAATGACTTGTGCTTTTTATTATTTTATCTATTTTCTTATCCTGCTGTATCTTATTTTATCTTATTTGTATTTTTATTTCTATTTCCCTGTTTTTGACAGTTTTTACTGTTTTCAATGGTGTCTTGCTGTTTTTAATGTTTATGTAAAGCACCATGAATCACCTTGTGTTGAATTGTGCTATACAAATAAACTATGATATCAGTATGACCATCAAAATATAATTTCCATTTGCTATTTTTACTGAGAAAAGCTTTTGGCACATGCTCTTAGATGCCTTTTCTTTCCTTATCATTTCTCAGATCAGAGTTTATGTGTTTTAGGGCTTTTTTTTATCAGTATATTTCATGGAAAGAAACATTTACAACATGTACAAATATCAATATCAAAGGTGGCTTGGTACGTTTTTAAGAAAATGTCATGGAATTATTTGGTATTGATAAATAAAGTGGAATTCTTTCTGAAGTTCATAGAATGCAGATATAATGAAATTATTAAAAAAATTAAGAAATCCCAAAAAAGATGTATGAATGTCCTTCCACATGATGGAAATCATAGAAAAATGTCCCCAAACTGAAAAACAACAGTATTCAGTCCTCTGAGTTCTGTGCTGAAGTGTCACTCTGGGTAACATCCTCGTCCTTTCATGGCTTTTACATATTCTTAAAAAAAAACTGATGAAGGCTAAATCCTTAAACAACTTGGTTCATAATTTCTCTGCAAAGAAATTTCTTTTGAAAAACTTTTGAATCAAAATTTTGGACCCTTGAACTAGTTTGAATTCTTGGTGGAGCTGACACACCAACATGGATTCTTCAGTTTTAGGGTTTGAATGTAAGTTTTGCTCTGCTAGAATAAATACAATAGTAAAATACCAGTTTATATTTCTCTGGCATACAGTGGCTTGCAAAAGTTTTCATTCTATTCCCTTGGATGTGTCACCCTTTTGTTGCTTTTACACATGAAATCAAGGTCGATATAATTTGGACTTTTTAAAAAGAACTTGGAAAAAGAAACTCTGTAAAATCAAACTGAAAACTGATTTTTACAAAATAGTATCAATTAATTAAAAATCTATAAGGTAAAATAAATGATTGCATAAGTATTCATTCCCTTTAAAGTACCTGAACTAATTCAACAAGTTCAAAACAACTTTCACTTTAATATTAAAGAGGGTTTTTTTTTTTTGCTAATTCCTTTTAAAAAGTCCAAATTATATCGACCATGATTTCATGTGTAAAAGCAACAAAAGGGTATAATATAGGGTAAAATATTGGCAGCTGCAAGTTACGTTTTTTTTTGGCGCTTGTTCCAACTCGGTGCAGTTGAGAGAAACCAATTAAAGACGTGTATCATTCATTCGATTTGCTTAACTGCAATGTGATTGATACAGGCTAGCGCTAGCGTGCTAACGTTAGCTGCTAGCGCGGGAGTGTGTCTATGTTCCCCTCTTTATATGAGACTGGGGAACATAGGACCCTTTTTCCCTCTTTTCCCAAAAAGGGTCCTATGTTCCCCGGTCTGTTACTTTTTCCACCATTACTGCCAAATTCCATGGCAAATAGGCCTAACCCTAACCCTAACCCTTTTACATAGGACCCTTTTTCTGGAAAAGGGTCCTATGTTCCCCATTGTATTGCTACAGGGGAACATAGGACCCTTTTTGGGAAAAACGGCAAATATTAGCGGGCTAACATTAGCAGGCTAACATTAGCTGGCTAACATTAGCTGGCTAACATTAGCGGATTAACATTAGCAGGCTAACATTAGCGGGCTAACATTAGCAGGCTAACGATAGCTGGCTTGCTGTTTTTAATGTTTATGTAAAGCACTTTGAATCACCTTGTGTTGAATTGTGCTATACAAATAAACTATAAAATATATGATATCAGTATGACCATCAAAAGATTATTTCCACTGGCTATTTTTACTGAGAAAAGCTTTTGGCGTTAGCAAGCGGGCTAACGTTAGCGGGCTAACAGTTCTCTCAACTGCACCAAGTTGGAACAAGCGCCAAAAAAAAACATAACTTGCAGCTGCCAATATTTTACGAGACACTTTTCGTAATCAGAAGCCCAAAGCAGCTCAGTTTGCAGCAGTGTTTAAACATATCTATTTATCTTTTTTGTAATCCTCTTGTACAGTGGCTTGACGTTAGCGGGCTAACATTAGCTGGCTAACATTAGCAGGCTAACATTAACATTAGCAGGCTAACATTAGCGGGCTAACATTAGCTGGCTAACATTAGCAGGCTAACATTAGCAGGCTAATATTAGCGGGCTAACATTAGCGGGCTAATATTAGCAGGCTAACATTAGCAGGTTAACATTAGCGGGGTAATGTTAGCTTTCAACAAAGTCCAACATTAACATCTTACGTTCAGTGCTAAGAATGCATTTGGCGTCGATAGCATTAAGGGGAGCAGCACAGACATGTTGTACATGTCGTGTTTGGATGCTAATGTAGGCTCAAAGAAGCAACGTAAAGAGAAGATGTCTGTTGTTGTTATTATATTTGCAGAGAGGACGGAGACGTACACAGACGTAAACAGTGACGTGATGACTTGGTTCTCTAGCTTGTGGAAAAGTTTACTGTTTACTGCAAAATAAAGATATTTTTTGTGTATTTTTGTGAGAAAAAAGTTGTTTTCTTTACGCACAAAACATGTACTGATACCATGACCCAAAAACTCGAGGTAGAAACCGTACCGTAGTTTACCTGTACCGTTGTACCCTAGTTCATTCATGTTTCCATACTATATTATGTTATTATTAAAAGCCTATTGATGCATTAATGTGCAAGTGGTGGTTAATTGTTGTAGCTGATTGAAATGGAAATTATTTTATACACAAATAGACTGAAATCTGTATAATTATATCATGTTTTATACTGTATGTAAAGTCTTAATTTACAAAGTAATTTCACATGTAGTATAGCAACGTCTCATTTTTTATTTGAAATGTAGAGAAATGAAGCAGCATGAAGATGAACCTTAATGCATATGTTTTATATATTTATTATAGAATGGAGCCAGTGAGCAGGTCAACTTACATTTTCTATTCATTTTCTCAGTGATTATTATGTAATTGGCTCTGCAAGAAACAACATTCCTGAGATAAAAATGAAGAAACTGTGTCGTTACTGCGGTTTGATACGGTGTTTCATAACGTAGACATGTTAATTTATAAAGGAAACAAATATGTATTGCAGCATGTTGTGTGTTGGGGAATTATTATACGGGGGTCATGTTATGTAGGAGGATGTGAACGATGCATATGCTGCAGGAAGTAATTATAACATTGTGCACAATTCAGCTGAATGAACATAATTTATTTATCGTGAAGATGAAGAATGGATGATATTACGCTTCAATCTTGGCTTTCATTTGGACTTTAACATCCATTATACTGAAAAAAACACCCGACAATAAAGAAAGCTTCATGTTAACAAGAGAGAAAGTGCCTTTGTAGTGATGTCCTCGACTCCAGTTCCTGCTCTATATCTACGTTATCTTCTTTAATGTTTAAATGCTCCACTTAATGATCAGTTATCTCCGTCCTGTACATTCCCCACTATTTACCAGCTCCGACCATTCTTCCCTTTAAAGCTCTCTCTGGCTCTTTGTTCTTGTTTGTCCTTCAGGAACCGATCCATATGTCTCCCTCTCTAACTGCACACTGCAGGAGCTGCAGATGTAAATGAGGCTGGCACGCTGCCGAGTGTGAATTGAGATGAAAATAAGGAGTAAGCTGTAAGCAGCTGAGAGATAAGAAGATATGAAGTGGAGCAACAGTGCGTCTATATTCCACTGGAAGCTGCAGGTCCAGAAACATACATGAGGGAGAGCACATCTATGCAAATATTAAATACATTTCTGAAAGTAAAGATGTGCATTGTGTTGCATGCATTGAGATGTTGCACAATGGAAGACCCATCCAGATTCCTTCTTGTTCTTTGGATTTGATTAATTTTTTACCCCCACTACATTTTATCCTTATTCTACGATGGCCCTGAGAGCTGCATCTGCACACTGCGAACAAGGTGTGTCTAAAAACAAGATAAAAACAGTAAATCTGAGGGAAATGATCTTGCTGCATGGACAGATAATTTACCTTGACAAGATTTAATTTATTTGCTTAATTTATGATAAATTATAATGACCAAAAAAGACACAAAATGAGAAGACAGAATAACAAAAAACCCCACAGAAGACACAAAATAACTAATAAAAGACAAAACAACAGACACAAATGACCAAAAAAGATACAAAATAACTAAAAAAAGACACAACAACAGGCAGAAATGACCAAAAAAAGACACAAAACAACTAAAAAAACACAGCAGACACAAAAAAGACACAAAATAACCAAAAATACACAAAATGAGAAGACAGAATAACAGAATAAATGAATAAATAATAATAATAATAATAATAATAATAATATTACAGAATAACCAAGGAAAAAACCCCACAGAAGACACAAAATGACAAAAAAAAGACACAAAATAACTAAAAAAAACAGAGACAAAATTACCAAAAAAGACACAAATGACCAAAAAAGACACAAAATGCCTTACAAAAACATGAAAAGGATTCAAAAATGGACAAAATAGCCCTTTAACACTCCATAGATTTAAGACAACACAAGGGTTAATAATCTAAGCAGTTATGAATCTATCCATTGTTGTCTGCTTATCCGGGGCCGGGTCGCGGGGGCAGCAGTAAATGTACAGTCTCAGGTTCCAGTTTGTCATAAACAAAGCTGCAGCTCCTGAAGTTAAGACCAAGTAAAGTTGCTTCACATTCTGCATATTCATAATAACTGTTCTGGCTCGGCTCCAGACTAACTTTTCCACTGGAAGCACTGGAGCCACAAACTTTATGAAAAAGATTGGCACCAGCATTTGATTTGGTGGCACCTTTTATTTTGTCACTCAGTCAGCTCTGCTCCCTGCTGCCACTTCCATCATCAGTGTGATGTGTCTGAGTGGCAAGCTTTTATTTTATTTCCTCCTCCTCCTCTCTGTCCTCAGCTTGATTTCTAAAATAATTAGCTAGAAGCCACTTTGTTTTTGGAACATGTGCATTGTTTGGTAACCGCTTTATGTCCACACATCAAACACTGGGCACATTAGGGGAGTAACAGTCCACAAAGTCAATAACAATAATAACAATTATTATTATCATTATGATGGAAATTGTGAGAATTCAGCGGTGGCTCATTATACACTTCACTTTTAAGATTTCATGTCTTTGGTCATTTTGTGTCTTTTTATGTTAATTTTGTGTCTTTTTATGTTAATTTTTTGTGTTTTATGTAAATTTTGTGTCTTTTTATGTTAATTTTGTGTCTTTTTATGATGATGTCATCACTCTAGCCTCTCCTTAGGGTAACATTGGAGGGATTTTTTGGCGTGTTTTTGTCTTATTTTGTTAATTTTGTGTGTTTTTGGTAATTTTGTGTCTTTTTTTGTTCATTTGGTGTCTTTTTATTCATTTTGTGGGGGTTTTTTTGTTCATTTTGTGTCATTTTTGGTTTATTTTGTGTCTATTTGATGACAGTGCAGTAACTTAACATATTCCATGCTCAAATGCATGTGTAACAGTATAAATAGGAATACAAAATAAAAAATAGCCACTTACTGTGATTTATTTTTCTTTTCAGTGCAAGAACAGCAGACCAACATTAATTGCAAGAAGTAATTTTTTACATTTTTACACTGCACTTTTAAGATTTCATGTTTTTGGTCATTTTGTGTCTTTTTATGTTAATTTTGTGTATTTTTTGATGATGTCATCACTCTAGCCTCTCCATAGGGTAACATTGGGGGGATTTTTTCGCGTGTTTTTGTCTTTTTTTGTTCATTTTGTGTCTTTTTTTTGTTCATTTTATGTCTTTTTTTTGTTCATTATGTGTTTTTTTGTTCATTTTGAGTCTTTTTTGTTCATTTTGTGTCACTTTTGGTTTATTTTGTGTCTATTTGTTTACAGTGCAGTAACTTAACATATTTCATGCTCAAATGCATGTATAACAGTATAAATAGGAATACAAAAGGTTTGAAGCAAATAAAAAAAAACACTTACTGTGATTTCTTTTTTTTTCAGTGCAAGAACAGCAGACCAACATTAATTGCAAGAAGTCATTTTGTGCATTTTTACACTGCACTTTTAAGATTTCATGCTCAAATGCATGTAGTTGGACTGAGGGCCACTTCAAGTGAGGGTGAGGGCCTCCTCCTTAGAGATGATGTTTAACATTTCCAACTATCAAACCCAACTTTGGTTATCTCATATATGCATATCTGGTTTTTAAATTCTTTGGTTTTGTTTCCATTGTATGTGTAAGTGTTGGGAATAAAGCTCCTGCAGAAGGGTTAAACACTTTGAGAAAGAAGAAATAAAAGACTGTCACCCCGTCTAACTTCAACACTCAAGAGATCTCACAAACGTCAGAGAGCAGCTGGGGCGAGATGTAAAAACAGTAAAATCATTTCACCACATCTCATCGTTTCCCACATAAACAGATATTTATAAAGATGGATGTTTAGCGCTGCTCACACACCTCACAGCAGCACCACACACACTTCTACACAGATATCTGCAGCTGAAACGATAACAGCATGAATTATAAGGAGAGATGGAGCCTTAAAGTAAAACATTGTTTATGTTGTTTGCCTGTTTCATCTATTGTCTTGATTTATTTTTGCAGCAAACGTCCAGCAAAGGCACATTAAAACAAACAAACAAACAAAAACATCCACTCCCAAAATCATCATGTGGAACAATTACTCTTTCCTTCAGTGGTAATTTAACAATTTACACCTTGAATTCTTTGTTTTACAACCATTTTCAAGCCTCGTTTTGGTGGTGAAGGATGAGTCTAGTTTTCAATTATCTGCATTTTATCTCTTTTATTTACATTTGAGCCTTTTGTTCCCTCTGTCAATAATCTTTACAGTTCATCTTGAATTCTTGTATCTTCCGTTCAATCCATTTCTGATTGGAAACGTCCCACTTTTCTCTTTTTTTTTTTAACACAATGCATGACCAGGAAATCAAGTATGAGAATAAGGGCCCCAATGTTGATTTTGAAAATTTACATTTTGCAATTTAATGGTCATGTGGTCAGGATTCTGTGACGCTTAAAATAATAAATTAACTCTTAAAACAAGATAAATTAAAGCAGCGATGAACTGGCCCGAGCAGAGTGACCTGATGATTATTTGTTTCTCACCAAGATAAAAAAAAAAACGTTTTGGGTCTTTTTTTGGTGTGTTTTTTTTAATCTTTTTGTGTGTTTTTTTTTAATTTTAGTGTCTTTTTTTGGTGATTTCATTTTGTGTCTTTTTTGTGTCTTATTTGTGTTGTTTTTGTGTCTTTTTTAAGTCATTTTGTGTCTTTTAACATCTTTTTTTGGTCACAAAATGACTGTACAAAAATTGCACAGTCACAAAATTGTACAAAATTGTACAAAAGAGATAAATTAAAGCTGCAAGCGAAAAACTGGTCCGAGCAGAGTGACCTGACAATTATTTGTTTCTTACCAAGATTTAAAAAAAACAAAACGTTTTGTTTCTTTTTTGGGGGGGGGGGGGGTTTATCTCTTTTTTTTGATGTTTTTTTTGTCTTTTTGTGTCTTTTTTTGTGATTTTACATTGTTTGTGTCTTTATTGATGTTTTTTTGTCTTTTTGTTTCTTTTTTTGGGTGATTTTACATTGTTTGTGTCTTTTTTGGTCATTTTATGTCTTTTTATGTCTTTCTGTGTCTTTTTTGTGTTGTTTTTGTGTCTTTCTTTAGTCATTTTGTGTCTTTTAACATCTTTTTTTTGGTCACAAAATGACCAAAAAAGACCAAAAATGTATAAAGAGATCAATTAAAGCTGCAAGCAGCGATGAACTGGCCTGAGCCCGAGTTTAAGCTTTCAACATGTTTATTTCTAAATTTAATAATCTTAATTTAAGAAATCTATCAAGGTAAATTATCTGTCCATGGAGCAAGATCATTTCCCTCAGATTTACTGTTTTTAGACACACCTTTTCTGCAGTATGATTTTAATGATGATTGAGATATTGCACAGATACGTAATGATGCTTTACAGTTCTAAGTGAATTAGTGGTTTATATGTGCTATAAATAGCTTCAGCCATATGTAAAGACAGATGGTCCGGTGCTGTTGAAGAATCTTTTGCCATTTAAACTTGTTATTTGCTGCCTGGTGGAGAGGAGGAGTGGGCTCCAGGAGCAATATGCAAATTAGGGTTTAAATGGCTCCATCCATTTATGGCAGTGGAAATATGGAGTGTGTGTATTTATAAATCACATGAAAGGGATGCACATGAATATTTCTGTATACACACAGTTTTAGTGGTGTATTTTATTCATAAGATGAGTGTAATGAGCACCACTTTAAATCTATAAGGCAGAGGGAATCCATAAAGAAAACACACTTTCTCCCAATTAAAGAGTTTAAGGGCTCAGATCAAGTATTTTAACCTGATGGATTTGCAGCATTTCTAACTGCATAACTCTAAAGATGTGATATTTCATGTAAGATTGCATAGAAAACCATGCTGGATCTCCCTTCAAACAAACAGACATACAAACCCTTTTAACCCTTGTGTTGTCTTAACTTTCTGTATGCACCAACCTTCAATAAACTCTTTAAATAAAACAGCTGGATTGAATTTCTTACATGAAGAAACAACATGTCACTCATCACAAACTGTGTGAATGAAGAGGTTTTCCGTCTTTACATGCAGAAAAAACTGTGTTTAATC
The DNA here is from genome assembly GCF_030273125.1 of Centropristis striata. Lineage (NCBI taxonomy): Eukaryota > Metazoa > Chordata > Actinopteri > Perciformes > Serranidae > Centropristis > Centropristis striata. The sequence goes on along the minus strand of NC_081528.1, from coordinate 3,194,948 downwards.
AGTTTAATCTTGACTGTTTGACTAAAATAGGGTTTTTTCCTATTGTTAAAGGTGATGCATATGTGTAAACATATTTTTTGCATGTGTGCATGCATATGTGTGCTAATGCATGCTTGGTTTTTATGTTTTTTGTGTTTTTTTATGACACCTAAGATAAGATTTGTACTCTGTTGGTGTACAGCTTTCATGGAAATGTGAACAAAGGCAACGTTTCCTCATGTTGGGGAAAAAAAAAGACACAAAATGACCCCAAAAAGACACAAAATGACCAAAAAAACACAAAGAAATGACAGAAGAAAAACAAAATTACTTAAAAAAAGACACAAAATGACCAAAAAAGACACAGAATTACCAAAAAAAGATACAAAATGACCAAAAAAAAGACACAAAATGACCAAAAAAACACAAAATGACCCCAAAAGACACAAAATGACCAAAAAAACCCACACAAAATAAATAAGAAATACACAAAATAGACATTACATGTCTTTTTTAGTTATTTTGTGTCTTTTTTGTGTATTTTTCTCATCATTTTTAGTCATTTTGTGTATTTTTTTAGTCATTTTGTGTCTTTTTTGGTCATTTGGTGTATTTTTTTTGTCATTTTTTAGTCATTTGGTGTATTTTTGTGTCTTTTTTAATGTATCTTTATGTACTTTGTGGTACGAGGAGGAGAAGAAAAAAAGTTTGCTAGAGAAACGGGGCTTGCGAGCTGCCAACAGTTCACGTTCTCCTCTCGTTAGACGCTCTGATTGGCATAATCAGGTTACATGGAAGCTGAGAGGAAAAGGCCATCAACAGGAATTAGCGTCACTGTGATGCTCTAATGATCAGTAATGTCAACAGGATCCGTATCAGGTAATAATAATAATAATAATAAGAAGAAGAAGACGATGGAGGGAATATACAAAAAAAACCCACGTGGCTGCATGGTCCTCAGCTCTGGACCACCTGATCAACATGATAACGGAGGAATCTGACATTATAACGAGTCTTTCTAAGAGGAAATGTGCTCATGGGGGGTGGGGGGTAGAAAATAGCAGTGTCAGACAGATTTGAGGTGACAAGGCGCGTACAAAGCCCTGTCAGGAGGCTGAGACGTGAAGAAAGGCTGTCAGGAAGCAGGGGAAGGCAGCCATGCTGTGGTCTTTTGAAGGAGCTTGTCATTACAACAAATTGTGTCTTCAGGTTTGATTTCTAATTTAGCCGTCTATTTACAGCGATCATTTGAATATTCACTGCTGATCACGGCACTAAACCATGTGGTGCACGTGGTCCTGACTGAGGAAGAAGAAGAAGAAGGTTTGGAGTATTTTTGGAGGATTCACAGCGTCGCTCCGTTTAATTACCTGCCTGGATCACGTGTGACTGTTAGTCGGAGCGACAGCGTGAGTTGGAGTTAAGTCACATTCATTTAGGAGTTAGAGTATTGATGTAATGTCAAAGGCTTTGACGAAGCCATTTTGTGGCCCCCACCTTGATATGAAAGTTTAATGTGAGTTTTATATGAATGGAACTTTACCGTGTTGTGTGTGGAAGGTCCCTTTAATTACTTTTTTGGTAATTTAGTGTCTTTTTTTAATAATTTTGTGTCTTTTTTTGGGTCATTTAGGGTTTTTTTTTCTGTCATTTTGTGTCTTTTTGTAATAATTTTGTGTCTTTTTGTAATAATTTTGTGTCTTTTTTAAAATAATTTTACGTCTTTTTGAAATAATTTTGTGTCTTTTATAAAATAATTTTGTGTCTTTTTTTATAATTTTGTGTCTTTTTTAAATAATTTTATGTCTTTTTTAAATGATTTATGTCTTTTTTGGGTCATTTAGGTTTTTTTCTGTCATTCTGTGTCTTTTTTGGTAATTTTGTGTCTTTTTTAATAATTTTGTGTCTGTTTTAGTAATTTTGTGTCTTCTTAAATAATTTTGTGTCTTTTTTGGTAATTTTGTGTCTTTTTTGGTAATTTATTTATTTTTCTGTCATTTTGTGTCTTTTTTGGTAATTTTGTGTATTTTTCTAGTAATGTTGTGTGTTTTTAAAATAATTTTGGTAATTCTGTGTCTTTTTTTAGTCATTTCGTCTTTTTAGGTCATTTTGTGTGTTTTCTTTTTAGTATTTTTGCATCTATTTGGTCATTTTGTGTTTTTTTTAAGTAATTTAAAGTTTTTTCTATAATTTTGTGTCTTTTTTTAGTAATTGTGTGTCTTTTTTTTGTATAGTAATTTTGTGTTTTGTTTTTAGTAATTTGGTGTCTTGTTTGATCATTCTGATATGCCTCCAGCGGCCCCCAGGTAATTAGAGTGTGAGACCCCTGCACTACGCTGTCATCCAGCCAGCCGTGGATTCTCAGGTACAACTTGAACTAACAAGTGCTGTTTTTATTTGAACAAACCAAGATATTATCAAGAGAAACATATCAAAACTCTCTCTGGAAAACATATGCGGGTAAAAAAAAAATGGAAAGAGTTTAGTGGGATGCTCAGTGATGAAAAGATAGTCAACAGAAATAAAGAAATGCTGCACAAATACTAATTAGTGCAAGAAAAAAAAGAAGCAGAACTTAGAAAAACATGCCAGCTCCAAGCAGAGTGTAGAAAGAAGGAACGAACAAAAGAAAACAACAAATAAATCAAGATGACACGCTGGAACTCAGCTGGATTAGAATTTAAATGTGACAGACCAAAACACAGCGTGGCCACGAGTACAGGGTGTGTGTGTGTGTGTGTGTGTGTGTGTGTGTGTGTGTGTGTGTGTGTGTGTGACGTGGCATGATAACAGCAGATAGAGAATCATGTGTGTGATCATCATTTGCTGCAGCTCCGGCTATCTGAGCCAGTTAACAGTGTTAATTGCAGAAAGCAGCTCTGTGTTTAGTGTAATGGATCGTAGGCGGTTCCAGACATATTAACACTGGTGAAATGTGATTCATGGTGCTTGTATTTATGTAAATCCCAAGTCTGTGAAATGAAAGTATTCATTTACACAATATGCATATGTTTCCAGTGTTATCAGACGATTTTTTTTTAAGTATATATATTGTTTTTCTGTCTGGATGAAATGTTTGAAGACACAGAAAAACACCAAAATTACTTAAAAAAGACACAAAACGACCCAAAAAAGACACAAAATTACTTTAAAAAGACACAAAATGACCCGCAAAAGACAAAAAATGACAGAAAAACACCAAAATTACTTAAAAAAGACACAAAACGACCCAAAAAAGACACAAAATTATTTTAAAAAGACACAAAATGACCAAAAGAAGACACAAAATGATGAAAAAAAGATACAAAATGACCAAAAAAAGACACAAAATGACCAAAAAAGACACAAAATAACTAAATAGACATTCTTGTGTCTTTTTTGTTTTTTAGGTCACTTTGTCTATTTTTTTTTGTCATTTGTAGTACTTTTGTGTCTTTTTTTAGTCATTTTGTGTATTTTTTTTGTCATTTTTAGTCATTTTGTCTATTTTTCTAATCATTTTGTGTCTTTTTTTAATATTAACACTGGTGAAATGTGATTCATGGTGCTTGTATTTATGTAAATCCCAAGTCTGTGAAATGAAAGTATTCATTTACACAATATGCATATGTTTCCAGTGTTATCAGACGATTGAATGAGCGTTTTTTTTAAGTATATATATTGTTTTTCTGTCTGGATGAAATGTTTGAAGCAATCTGGCAACACTGCAGTCTGAGTGACGGCAGACAGCAAAATTACAGGAATGTCAGTAGTAAGAAGTGATATATTTGTCAATTTGAGTGCATTTTATCAATCCTAACATATAAAGGGTTATTGTCTTCAGTGCACAGAGCCTCAGAGAGGTGACAGAAAAAACACACAATATGATAATAAAACCCAAAAGACTCAGTCTCTGCACTGCAGAAAAGGTGTTTAGTCTAAAACCAGATAAAACAGTAAATCTGAGGGAAATGATCTTGCTGCATGGACAGATAATTTACCTTGACAATATTTCTTAAATTAAGATTATTAAATCTAGAAATAAGCATGTTGAACATTTAAAATAAGAAATTAACTCTTAAAACCAGATAAATTAAAGCTGCCAGCAGTGATGAACTGGCCCGAGCAGAGTGACCTGATGATTGTTTGTTTCTTACCAAGATAAAAAAATCTTATTTTGAAAAAATTAATCTTGTTTTAAGAGTTAATTTCTTAGGGTTAGAGTCTTTTTTTGATGTTTTTTTTTGTTTTTTTGTGTCTATTTTGGTGTTTTTTTTGTCTTTTTGATTTTACGTCATTTGTGTCTTTTTGGGTCATTTTATGTCTTTTTTGTGTCTTTTTTTGGTGTCTTTATTGTTATTTTGTGTCTTTTTACATCTTCTTTTGGACACAATATTGACCAAAAAAGAAAAAAATGTACAAAAGAGATTAAATTAAAGCTGCAACAGTGATGAACTGGCCCGAGCAGAGTGACAATAATTTGTTTCTTACCAAGATAAAAAAAACTTTAGATTTAGAAGTGTTGGATAATTTATCTTGTTTTAAGAGTTAATTTCTTATTTTAAGTTTTCAATATGCTTATTTCTAGATTTAATAATCTTAATTTAAGAAAAAATAAATCTTGTCAAGTGAAATTATCAGGTTAGTGTGACTCTCATCATCATCACTAGAATAAACAAGATATAAATATTCCTCTCTATTTTTCGGAATAAAACAAACAGACAAACCCTTTTTAAACCTAACAAAGAAACAAACAATTGTGAATAATCATAACATACTCAACATAATACGACCGCCCCATAATGGCACAACTGCAACAAAAATACAATGCTGAACACAAACAAACCCGAGATAACATAATAACAAGTGTTTACCAGACTAAACATGGAGCTTGAATGAGAGAAATGAAAGTGTCCCGGCCCACCCACTCACAGCTAACACATTACAAGAAGAAATAAAGCACTGTATTGGTAGCTTGGTACTATTTCTCCATCAAATAATTATTAAAATTATTCTTTTCTGTTGCCATGACAAGTGTGCTATGACTTTTCAGACTGTTTTCAAATTATTCAGCAAAAAAAATCCCCCCAATGTTACCTTATGGAGAGGCTAGAGTGGATGACATCATCACTAGATTCAGGAGGGAGAGAAAAATTTGTCATAAAATAAATTTGGAAACTGTGCTCGAGGCTGCAGATACCACTCTACAGAAATCAAATTATTAAAATTCTTCTTTTGTCAATCAATCAATCAATCAATCAATCAATCAATCAAACTTTATTTAAATAGCGCTTTTCATACATATAAATGCAACTCAAAGTGCTTTACAAAAGCCATCAGCCCGTTCAAACAGCTTTTCTGTTGAAACAAGAGCTGAGAAGACATATTTAATAGCTTTGCATAGCACGTAATCTCCCTAAAATAGATTTTTTTTTGATCATTTAATTGGAGATGCATATAAATCTGTTAATAAGACACAGAATGATTGATCTGTGCACATCACACAGCACCAGCGAGGTTACTCGACAACAAAACTTGTTAAACCAAACTGCAAATTACGATCCTACACAAATTCTCCAGTGAGGATCCTACACAAATTCTGCAAATTGTTTTCAAATTATTCAGCAAAAAAAATCCCCCCAATGTTACCCTATGGAGAGGCTAGAGTGGATGACATCATCGCTAGAGTGCAGAGGGACAGAAAAATATGACATAAAATAAATTTGGAAACTGTGCTTGAGGCTGCAAATACCACTCTACAGAAATCAAATAATTATTAAAATTCTTCTGTTCTGTTGAAACAAGAGCTGATCGGACATATTTAATAGCTTTGCATAGCACGTAATCTCCCTAAAATAGATTTTTTTTGATCATCTAATTGTAGATGCATATAAATCTGTTAATAAGACACAGAATGATTGATCTGAGCACATCACACAGCCCCAGCGAGGTTACTCCACAACAAAACTTGTTAAACCAAACTGCAAATTACGATCCTACACAAATTCTGTCTGTTATTCAAATGAGTGTGCATTCCTGCGGTGCGATGTTGTTTACACCCAACAGGACACACACACACACACACACTCATACACACACACACACGTATGGGTACGTGGGGCCTCCTGCTGTGTGCTGTGGCCCATCAAGGAGTCTGAACGGTGTAATTAACAGAGTCCCCGGGGTCCCTGCCTCGCCGCTTAAACTGCCCTCCCTAATGAACCACAGCCAGGTCGCACACACACACACACACACACACACACACACATTGACGGCTCGGCTGACCGTTTAACCTGCCAAACACCCCGCCGTCTTCTGTGAACACACCCAGTAATGCATCAGAACGTACCCAGCTCCCCCTGAGGGCATCAAACCAAGAGGCCAGCTTGTTTTGGCCTCTGACAGGTTTGTGTGTTAATCCACTTTTTTTTTTTTTTTTTTTTTCTTCCTACCTCCTAGCGACGTTCAGCTACGCATCTCGAGGCAGCATCGCAGGACTTCAAAGGTGTCTATCTATCTATCCCCCACACACACACACATCAGGCTGCATCCTGTGTGTGTGTGTGTGTGCTTTTCTAGCCAGAGATAGGCTGGATGTAATGGAGCAGGCATTAGCAGATGCCCAGCAGAGACAGGCTCACAGCGAGAGAGCTGATTTAGGTTGAAAGAGATGGCCCTCTGCAGAAGGGTGGGAGAGAAACACCACACACACAAACACATGCCACAAACTCCCCATCGAGCTGGAAACGTACACCCACCCACTCTCCAGAGGCTGCGGTTATATTTACCTCGGGCAGAGTTAAGGCCGAGGAGAAAACTGGAAAACTAAGGCGAAGGCGAGAGGAGGAGGAGGAGGAGGAGAAGTTTCTGGCCGTTGAGAGAGCGAGTGGCGAGCGCTGGAGACAGAATCTCCCTGGTGACCAGACGAGCCTGGTGGAAATGCATCACTGCCTTCCCCTATTACATCCACAACGCTACAGGCAATATTCTCTCCCCTGTCTGGCTCAGAGATGCTCTTCCTCCGCTCATTCTTCTGCCACCCACAGTAGACAGATTGTATGAGGACGCCACCATGCTGCATGTGGCCGATGCTCAAGTAGCTCTTTTAACCCGTTTTGTTGAGGGCTCGTCTGGGTTCTTTTTTTAAGCTGCACCCTCATCCACTTTAATGTGCTGGAATACACGCTGCAGATGGCACCAGGGACAGGGGGGATATGTACCCTACAGATTCATAGTGATCCCGGTCACTGAAAAGGAAACAAAATGACCAAAAAAGACACAAATTGACCACAAAATGATCAAAAAAGACACAAAATGACCAAAAAAAGACCAAATAAAAACACAAAATGACCAAAAAAGACACAGAATGACAAAAAAGACACAAAATGACCAAAAAAAGACACAAAATGACCAAAAAGAAAAACAAAAAGACCAAAAAAAAAAACACAAAACAACCAAAAAACCCCACAAAATGACCAAAAAGAGAAACAAAATGACCAAAAAGAGACACAAAAAGACCAAAAAAGACACAAAATGACCAAAAAATACACAAAATGACCAAAGAAACCCACAAAATGACCAAAAAGAGAAACAAAAAGACCAAAATAAGACATAAAACGACCAAAAAGAGACACAAAAAGACCAAAAAAAGACACAAAATGACCAAAGAAACCCACAAAATGACCAAAAAGAGAAACAAAAAGACCAAAATAAGACATAAAACGACCAAAAAGAGACACAAAAAGACCAAAAAAAGACACAAAATGACCAAAACCCCCCACAAAATGACCAAAAAGAGACACAAAAAGACCAAAAAAAAGACACAGAATGACAAAAAAAGACACAAAATGACCAAAAAAAGGACACAAAATGACTAAAAAAAAGAGGGATGGCACTAAGGACGGCCCCCAAGTTGTGGAATAAGCTGCCTTTGCACATCAGACAAGCCTCCTCACTGTCCATTTTTAAAACTCATCTTAAAACCTATTTTTATTCCTTGGCTTTCAACCACACATAAGACTCTGCTCTTGTTTTTAGTGTTTTATGATTTGCTTTTATTGTTTTTTAAATCGTTTTTTTTTTTAAACAGCAAATGAAACTAACTATTATAACTACTATAATATATAGTACTACTAACTATTATACTATTATATAACTATAACTATACTATACTATACACTTATATACTATAACTAATCTGTGTTTTCCCACACATGAATCATCATACCAAAATGACAAAATCGTTTGTCTGTGATTACTTCCCAAACTTCCAATATGACTTTCACAAAAAAAAAAAAAAAAAAATCTAATCTGCCACCTCTAAAGTTAAGGAAGTCAGTCATTATGCAAACAGCCAGTCACTCATTAGGAAAGCTGTTCAAACAACCAGAGGAAAACAAACAAAAACAAAGAAAAAGTGTTGTTTTTCTGCTGGGGACAGTCTCAATTTCTGACATTTATTTCAATGCTTTTTGATAAGCAGCAGGAAAGGGAAGAGACCTTATTAGATCCATCTCCTGATTTAGATGAAGGAAACAACACAGAATGCATTTTTCTGTTTGAGAAATGTTTCTGTGTTCGGCTCTGTATAATTGCTGCACATCAGATAAAACTGTTTCTCAGTAGGGGAGGGTCTTAAATCAGAGAAACTTACATCAGAACCAAATATAGGAGCGTTAATACCATGAACAAGTTACCGGACTTGTTGAGGATCAAATATGGGAAATATGACTCTGGGCCAATTTAGTCCTAATCAGATTCATCTGACATGGCTCTGTCTAATGTTAGCAGAATGCTTGGCAATATAAAATGGTACATGGAGAAGTTGTGTTCTGCACACAATGGAAATCTTTACACTGTGAAAAATAATCTGTTAAAATTACGGTAAATTACCGGCAGCTGTGGTTGCGAGAACTTCACCGTAAAAAATACAGTGAGTGGGTTTTCTACTCTAAATATAAATATCAGCAAAATGTGTAATTTAGAATGAAAGGTCCTGTTATTTTTAGGGTAATTGTTTCATTGTGACATCATGGTATTTCTCCATTAACTTTACATGAAAAATGTTATATTTTTACAGCAAAACTGTGTGTTTCCTACAGTTTATAACAGTAAAAGTAAAAGTTTTGTGCTATGCTTTGATTTACGGTAGTTAAAAGTGTCTACTACGGTGATACACAATTTTTAATTTTACGTCCTATTTCTGATGCAATTTAACAGTGTTTTACTGTAATTTCTACAAACATTTTTTACAGTGTAGTTTGAGTTTCCATAACTCTAAGTGGTTCATCATCACTGGCACCGTTTTTTTAGGTCTTTTAGGGCCCTTTCACAACCCAAATTTAGTCTGTTTTAACTAACTCTGGTGGTGTTGTGTATTTATTTGAAGATGTATTAAAATATCTGACATAGCAGTTTAAATATGCATCAAATATGTTTTGATAAACACACAGAAATCTGACCAACAGTCACAGTCAAGCAGAAGTTTCCTGTAAAGAGACTAAGATCAGAGCAGCTCTGATTTATGAAATCCCACTGCACCATTTGGAACAATAACAGGAAAGCAAGAGACCTTACGCACAAACATTAAGTAGAATAATGACAGGAATAGGATTACTGGGCACTCGCTGTTCGGACCAAAGGCCTGTTTTTGTGTATCCTGAATTTTGTATCTGTTTTGTGATACTTGTCAATAAATCCCACACAGGGCTGTCTTTATAGAAACTTTTGCTGTCTCTTAAGATTTTCCACCACAGTAGCACCAAAACAACCGGTCCCAGACCTCCTGCAGAGAGGGTCTATAGTGCAGACCCTCAATTTAATTCACTGTGAACGTAATCTGACCAGAATCCGACTCAATTAAAGGAAATTAACCAAAACGCAGTGGATTTTGGGTGACCTGCGCGGTGAGATGTACACAGATAATATTATAAATATGACGTATGTGTCCTTCAGTTTCACTCTGTAGGCTCGGTTCCATATTGCTTTGTTTATTTCCGTGTTTACGTTAAAAAACAAACCAAAAACACACACAAAATTACAAAAAACACATACAAACACACTCAAAACACACCAAAAACATAATAAAAATACAAAAACCACACAAAAATGACAAAAAACACACATAAAAACCACAAAAAAACACAAAGAAATTACAAAAAACACAGACAAAACACATAAAAAAACACAAAAAAAACACAGATAAAACACACAACTTCTCAACCAACAGGAAATAATACTGTGCACTGTGAAAGAAACCAGATCAATACAAAACCAACCAAATGTAACAATTTCACTCTTTGCATGAACCAAACGGACCTTAGGTTGGTGATCAGCAGTCCTTTTCAATTGGCAGGACAAAAAAAAAACCTCAAGCCTCCTTCGCACTGTTTTGTGGATGTGGAGAAAACTAAAGGACATACCACCTTCTTAACCTTTTGAGAGCAAAGCACTCAGTGGGGTCCGAAGGGTATGTGTTATAAAAATAAAAAATAAAAATGCATTGGCCTTTGGCAAAAAGTTGAAAAAGAATAAACTTTTGTAGAAATTCAACCCACACTGTGACACGCCGTGGCGGCAAAGTTACACAATGTCTTTTACAGTTTTAAGAGTCCTTTGATTCTCACTCTGCAGCCTCAATAATGTTCTTAAACTCAGTAACTTTGGGTGTCATGAAACTAACATTATGGTGGGCAGCGTTGCTACTGCTGTGCCTTAATCTATAGAAGTCAAAGCATTCACTTTACTTAACCCTTTGGAGTTTGAGGCTATTTTGTTGGTTTTTGACTCCTTTTCATTCTGCCTGTATAAACCACTTGAAAATCTTTACCATGACGTGTTGGTATCATTGTTTTCAAGACAACCTCACCTATATGACCTGATTATTATTTTAATTTTGACTTACTGGATCAACATTTTGAACACAAAAAAAACACAAAAAAAACACAAAAAAATTACAAAAAACACATAAAACATGAAAAACAAACCAAAAACACACACAAAATTACAAAAAACACATACAAACTCACTCAGAACACACCAAAAACATAATAAAATACAAAAAACACACACAAATGACAAAAAACACACATAAAAACCACAAAAAAACCCACAAATAAAACACATAAAACATGAAAAACAAACCAAACACACACACAAAATTACAAAAAAACATACAAACAAACTCAAAACACACCAAAAACATGATAAAAAATACAAAAAACACACAAAAAACACACATAAAAACCACACAAAAACCACAAAGAAATTACAAAAAAAAACACAGATGAAACACATAAAACATGAAAAACAAACCAAACACACACACACAATTACAAAAAACACATACAAACACACTCAAAACGCAACAAAAACATGATAAAAATACAAAAAACACACAAATGACAAAAAACACATAAAAAACACAAAGAAATTACAAGGTTATAATAGTTTTGAATTTTTCATTAGTTTCTGTTTTAATTTTGTTGTGAATTTTTCAAATTCAGTTAGTTTTAATGAGTTTTTAGAGTGAGTTTGCTAGTTTTAGTTTAGTCTTTATTAGTTGTAGTTTTTTGTAATGGGGTATTTGTTGGGTGGGAGATTAAAAGAGGTCACAGTAAATTTTGCCTTTATTTCCTTTGTCTGATCCATCTTCATTATGTATGAAAAAAGTTGACAAACACGAAAACGAAGGACATTTTCACTATAATTTTAATTACTTTAATACAGTTTCAGTTAATTATCTTTATTTAAACATAAACCTAGTTGTAACCTTTAACCCTTAAAAAATCTTAAATCTAAAAAAAAAAGCCTTTAAAGAAGTGAGGACCAGCTGAAATGTCCTCACTTTGCAAAAATGTCCTCACTCTGTTGGTTAACCCTCTGGAGTCTAAGCCAATTTTTCCTGTTTATTTCCACCAGTTTTTTTGTTGTTAAATGCATGTATTTCTTCAACCCTTTGATGCAGAATAAAGTAATATGCACCATTTTTTTCAGGACTACCAGTGCTACCAGAATAAATGGTTCTATCATATGTCACATGAATGTCCAAAAAGTTATATAACCCTGAAGGGAACAAATAGGAACAAATAAAGCGGAAATTTAATTTTATAGAAATATAGTAAAACCACACACAAAAACATAAATGCAATGGCCTTTTTCAACTGAATGTTGTATTTTTAGGTCTTGGGGATCAGGGGGAAAACAAATAATCAAAATTACATATATTAACAAATAAGTTGAGACGTTTTTCTCAAGAATAGCTCAACTGTGCTACACTTCAAAGCAATTCCTTCAAAGTGTTCTAGTGTTGGTTAAAAACCTGTTCTGGTCCTCGTTATGTAGGAAGTACAAGAACACACACACACACACACACACACACACACACACACACACAGGGGGAAAGGGGCAGGAGAGAGCTCAGAGCCAACTAGAGGGCTCTAACAGGGTTCTTGGTTAATATTGAAGAAGTCAATAAAACACGATTCAAGTCAATATTTCAGTTTCCTGCTGAAAGTGTTTAGTAGAATATATAAATGTAATTTCTAAGCGACAGAGAGCCCAAAATTCAAAAAGTGAACTGAGGTCATGTACCAATAAGCACCCGTCTCGATTTTTCTTTTTTTCTAATTTCTGGATGATAACAGTTTTTCCAATAAGGAAAACAAAAATGAAGTCGGGCCCACAGAACAACAGTGACATTTAGAGAATAATTGCATACTTAACAAGGCTGCTGCTGCTGAAACAGGCCTGAGATCATCACTTTGAGACGGTGTATGGTGGCGTTGTGTGAACAGAGTGTACATTAATGACAGAGTGTGGAGAGAGAACACAGAAGGAGCTCCAAGTGTGAGAAGAACAGTAGGTGATGACACATAACACCTATATTTAAACTGGGGAGATAGATGATACTTAGCTCGGCTCAAAGGAGCAAATGTGGAGAAAAAAAAAGACAACGATCAAGTGATAAACAAATAAGTTGGCATGTTAATAACAAAGCAATTAACATTTCTCTTGAAGTACAGACTGAAAAATAACATCAAATGTGTTTCCTTCTGTTTATATCTGTTGTTTTTCTATTCCTTGTGTTTCGTGCATTTGTAATCTTTCACATTAACAATTTTACATAATTTTACCTCTCACATGCACAATTTTACATTATTTTATCTCTCACATTCACAATTTTACATAATTTTACCTCTCACTTGCACAATTTTACATAATTTTACCTCTCACATACACAATTTTACATAATTTTACCTCTCACATACACAATTTTACATAATTTTACCTCTCACATACACAAAAAATACCTCTCACATACCCAATTTTACATAATTTTACTTCTCATATACACAATTTTACACAATTTTACCTATCACATACACAAAAAATACCTCTCACATTAACAATTGTACACAATTTTACCTCTCACATAGTTTTTTTTACAGAATTTTAGCTCTCACATAGACTTTTCTTTACCTCTCACATACAGTTTTTTACACAATTTTACCTCTCACATCCACAATAAATACCTCTCACATTAACAATTGTACACAATTTTACCTCTCACATAGACTTTTTTACCTCTCACATACAGAATTTTACCTCTCATATACACAAAAAATACCTCTCACATTAACAATTTTACATAACATATGTTTCGTGCATTAATAGCTGATGTGTCAGATTGTAGTATTATATATATATTATATATATATATATGTATTATTAGTATTATTGCAGTATTCTCAGGCTGCAGTGTGTTGCTCTACTGATCAGCCTCATCCTATAGACGAGACAAAGACTTTATTCAACTTTAGTGCAAAACAACTTCTCCTTTATTTGGTTTCACAGAATCAATACGAGATTTTTTTAAAATCTCCATCAGTCTCTAAGAGCAGCTGAACTTTGTTTCTCTCTGTAGTTTTGTTGTCTAAGTTTCCTGTCTCGTTCTCTCACCATTGGCCCGTGAAACAGTGGATCTACACTCAACTCCTTACATTTGCCACATCAGGATTATAACAAGACTGTTAGCTTGGTTTCTGCTTCAGTGCCTGAATTGTGTTTCTCTATTAGTCTAACCTTGGACCTGGCACAGACACTTGGCAGCAGCGTAGCTTTGATTTTATTAAGTAAATGATAGTCTATTGTTCTTCACACACTGCTCCTTTCACCTGCAAGTTGTTATCTTTAAGCAATAAGTTCATGTTTACATGCAAAACACATTGATTTCCTCAAACTGCTGCAGCTTCACTCAACCTCAGTCTGATCCACTGCAGCTGAGTCTCTTTAAAGGGAAAAATGAGTTTGTGGAATGACAATATCAGAGTGATTTTTACCATAAAAAACACCAATAAAAAATGAAAAATGCACATTCAAATAATGGCAAATGAATGACATCAGCATCTGACATAATGTGCCAGGAGCAGATGACCATATGGGAAATTTAAAAAAAAAAAAATCAGATCCCGGAAGTGTTTATAACAGAATATAAGAGGGGCCGTATAAGCAATAAATTAATTCTTCCCTCTCACATTCACAATTTACAGGTAAAATTGTGTGAGAGGTAAAATTGTGAATGTGAGAAATAATATTGTTAATGTGAGAGGTAAAATTGTTAATGTGCGAGGTAGAATTGTGTATGTGAGAGGTAAAATTGTTAATGTGAGAGGTAAAATTGTTAATGTGCGAGGTAGAATTGTGTATGTGAGAGGTAAAAATTGTTAATGTGCGAGGTAGAATTGTGTATGTGAGAGGTAAAAATGTGAGTGTGAGAGGTAAAATAGTGACTGTGAGAGGTAAAAATGTGAATGTGAGAGGTAAAATTGTGAATGTGAGAGGTAAAATTTTATATGTGAGAGGTAAAATTGTGTATTTGAGAGGTAAACTTGTGAATGTGAGAGGTAAAATTGTGAATGTGAGAGGTAAAATTGTGTAAACTTGTAAATGTGAGAGGTAAAATTGTGAATGTCAGAGGTAAACTTGTGAATGTGAGAGGTAAAATTGTGTAAAATTGTAAATGTGAGAGGTAAAATTGTGAATGTAAGAGGTAAAATTGTGAATGTGAGAGGTAAAAATGTGAATGTGAGAGGTAAAATTGTGAATGTGAGGTAAACTTGTGAATGTGAGAGGTAAAAATGTGAATGTGAGAGGTAAAAATGTGAATGTGAGAGGTAAAAATGTGAATGTGAGAGGTAAAATTGTGAATGTGAGAGGTAAAAATGTGAATGTGAGAGGTAAAAATGTAAATGTGAGAGGTAAAATTGTGAATGTGAGAGGTAAAAATGTGAATGTGAGAGGTAAAAATGTGAATGTCAGAGGTAAAATCGTGAATGTAAGTGGTAATATTGTGAATGTGAGAGGTAAAATTGTGAATGTGAGAGGTAAAATTGTGAATGTGAGAGGTAAAAATGTGAATGTGAGAGGTAAAATTGTGAATGTGAGAGATAAAATTGTGAATGTGAGAGGTAAAATTATGTAAAATTGTGAATGTGAGAGGTAAAATTGTGAACGTGAGAGGTAAAATTGTGTATTTGAGAAGTAAAATTGTGAATGTGAGAGGTAAAATTGTGAATGTGAGAGGTAAAATTGTATATGTGAGAGCTATTTTTTGTGAATGTGTGAGGTAAAATTTAAATGTGAGAGGAATTTTTGTGTATGTAAGAAATAAAATTGTTAATGTGCGAGGTAGAATTCTGTATGTGAGAGGTAAAATTGTTAATGTGAAGGCATTTTTTGTTAATGTGAGAGGGAAGAATGAATTGTGGCCTATACGGCCCCTCATACAATTACCTTATTTGAAACTTTGCTTCCATTTAATGTAAACATCCAACATTGTTATTTAGATATATGACTGGAAAACAACAAATAAAAGCAGTGTTTAATTGCCATGCTATGGACGTGGCAGTGTGCAGAGCTGCAGCCTCCTGCCTTCTAACTTTAGCTTCGTCTCCTACAGGGTGTGGAATAACAATGTATTGTTTTACAGCTTGAAGACTTAATTGTGATGTTTACAACTCAGACACATCTTTCAGCGTGGCGGCTGTGCCTCCATACTAACTTTGTCAAAGCGTAAAGAGCGTCTCACAACATTTGCTTGATGTATGGAGGCTAGATAAAACACATGCTTCACAAAAGAGTCGGACTATCTTCACTTTGTTATTCCAATATCCTCTTCATTTCTTTTATAGCGTCAGTGTGATAGGATCATTAGTCATTTGCACACGTCTGTTGGAGCCAAAGAATGATTGCTGTTGCCTGACATCATCTCAGGCTGCTATTTGAAGCAGAAAGAGTCTGGCTTTATCGGAACGGCTGAAAAATAACAAACGAGGGACCACTTTCTCTCCTCCCCTGCTGGAGATAATCTTGTTTTTGACTTGAGTGATAGGCAAGGATTTCACAGGCGCTCCATCTGTTTCTGACGGCTTTGCCTTTATGTCAAAATTGGATTTCTTAATCTAATCGCAACAGTTTTAAACTAGCGTTTTTTTCCCTCCCAGTGCAGATCTCTGCTTGGGATTCCTGTTGCCCCCTTCATGCAAAACACTTCCTCTGATCCGCCCTCAATTACCATAATGGAAGGAGGAGAGATGCACAATGCAAATTAAAGAAACAATATGATGAATGTGAGCGGAATTTTTGTGAATGTGAGAGGTAAAATTGTGTATGTGAGCAGTATAATTGTGAATGTAAGAGGTAATATTGTGTAAAATTGTGAATGTGAGCAGTAAAAATGTGAATGTGAGAGGTAAAATTGTGAATGTGAGCAGTAAAATTTAAATGTGAGAGGTAAAATTGTGAATGTGAGAGGTAAAATTGTGAATGTGAGAGGTAAAATTGTGCAAAATTTGAATGTGAGCGTTAAAAATTTAAATGTGAGAGGAATATTTGTGTGTGAGAGGATTTTTTGTGTGTGTGAGGTAAAATTGTGAATGTGAGAGGTAAAATTGTGAATGTGAGAGGTAAAATTGTGAATGTGAGAGGAATTTTTGTGAATGTGAGAGGTAAAATTGTGAATGTGAGAGGTAAAATTGTGTTTATGCGAGAGGTAAAATTGTGAATGTGAGCAGTAAAATTGTGAATTGGAGCAGTAAAATTTAAATGTGGGAGGATTTTTAGTGTGTGTGAGGTAAAATTGTGGATGTGAGCAGTAAAATTGTGAA
The DNA here is from genome assembly GCF_030273125.1 of Centropristis striata. Taxonomy (NCBI): domain Eukaryota; kingdom Metazoa; phylum Chordata; class Actinopteri; order Perciformes; family Serranidae; genus Centropristis; species Centropristis striata. The sequence continues at coordinate 3,177,825 of NC_081528.1, read as the reverse complement.
TGTGAGAGGTAAAATTGTGTATGTGAGAGGTAATATTGTGTAAAATTGTGAATGTGAGCAGTAAAATTTAAATGTGAGAGGAATTTTTTGTGTGTGAGAGGTAAAATTGTGAATGTGATATAATCTTCTTTTTGACTTGAGTGATAGGCAAGGATTTCACAGGTGCTCCATCTGTTTCTGTCGGCTTTGCCTTTATGTCAAAATTGGATTTCTCAATCTGATCGCAACAGTTTTAAACTAGCATTTTCCTCTGAAAAAAGCACTTCCTCTGATCCGCCCACAATAGACAGCCCTCAATTAGGATAATGGCAAGAGGAAAGATGCACAATGCAAATTGCAGAAATGATATGATGATATAGAGACTTTAGCAAATCCAACTTAAGCCCTGGTTGGGGCCCTGCAATCTATCCCAGAATGATCTGTGCAGACGGCTGCTGCTGGATGGATCCAGCTGCCAGAGGAGGATTGGCCAACAGGATCAGGTGGGCTCGACAGGGCGAGTAGGTTTTGTGTCGACCAGGATTAGAGGAATGATCTGTGTCCCGGATGTTTCTTAATGCACTGTCACATTATGTAAATCCCCACTCTGAATGAATGCCACAGATACTGTATTTGTCTGCCTGCTGCACGTTGTTTCCCCCAATGAGCTGCAGGGACTGACCTCCATTTGTTTCACCACCTCCTTTATTTTACCTCTCACATTCACAATTTACCTCTCACATTCACAATTTACCTCTCACATTCATAATTTACCTCTCACATACACAATTTATGTCTTATATACACAATTTACCTCTCATATACTCAATTTACCTCTCACATTCACAATTTACCTCTCACATTCACAATTTTTTAACAATTTTACCTCTCACATTCACAATTTTACCTCTCACATTCACATTTTTAAATTTTTTTACCTCACATTCACAATTTTACATAATTTTACATCTCACATACACAATTTACCTCTCACATTAACATTTTTACTCTCACATTCACAATTTGACCACTCATATACAACATTTTACATACATTTACCTCTCACATTAACAATTTTACCTCTCACATTAACAATTTTACCCCTCACATTCACAATTTTACATAATTTTACCTCTCACATTCACAATTCTACCATTCACATTAACAATTTCCCCCCTCACATTCACAATTTTCCTCTTAATTCAAAATTTTGCCTCTCACATTCACAATTTTACATAATTTTACCTCTCACATTAACAATTTTACCCCTCATATTCACAATTTTACATAATTTTACCTCTCACATACACAATTTTACCTCTCACATACACAATTGGACATAATTTTACTTCTCACATTCACAATTTTACACAATCTTACCTCTCACATTAACAATTTTACCCCTCACATTCACAATTTGACCTCTTAATTCACAATTGTACCTCTCACATTCACAATTGGACATAATTTTACCTCTCACATTCACAATTTTACCTCTCACATACACAATTGGACATAATTTTACCTCTCACATTAACAATTTTACCTCTCACATACACAATTGGACATAATTTTACCTCTCACATTAACAATTTTACCTCTCACATACACAATTGGACATAATTTTACCTCTCACATTAACAATTTTACCTCTCACATACACAATTGGACATAATTTTACCTCTCACATTAACAATTTTACCTTTCACATTCACAATTTCACCTCTCACATACACAACTTTACCCATCTTTACCTCCCACCCTCCTCCTCCCGTCTAGCGCTGCTGTCAGGCCGTTAGAGCGTGTTGGTGGTAAACGACATCACACGTTTCCTGTTGCTATGTTTACAGGAAACGGCGAGAAGCAAAGATCACAGTGAACAAGACATTGTTTAAAGTTTAGACGGGGAGGAAGGAGAAAACGCCTGCGAGGCTCTCAGAGACCAGTCAGCTCCTGCTCTCTCCTCCATCTCCAGCCTCCGTCTCTTATCTCTCCTGCCCTCCTCCTCCTCCTCCTCCTCCTCCTCCTCCTCCTCGCCCTGCTTCTTCCTGCCTTCTCCACCTTTAAAACCCTTCCTGGCTGACGGCTAGAACCAGGCTAATTGACAGACTGACCTGAGGAAAAGTAGTGTTACTCCTCCTTTTGTCTCTGGATCAAACATCCTCTTGTCTCTCAGCTATCCTGCTATTTTTTCTCTCCCCTTCCACTCTTCTTCTTCTCTTCTCTTCTCTGCCGACTCCACAGACTTCTTCTTCTACTGAAGTCTGCCGCTCCCTCCGTGTTCTGAGACGGACTAGGAAATGAATCAGTGAGAGCGTGGGCAGCCGGTCATGATAGATGAGCAGGGCAGGGCCAGGCCACGAGACAGTGGTCCGACAGTTTGACTAGAGCTTCTGCAGGGTTGAACTTTAACAATGAGCCGGCTGCCACTGAGGCCGACCTGCAGCCCTGCTCTGTCAGGAGGCTTTCATCTCATCAAACGCTGCTGCAGTCAGGTCTTTGCACGATGGAGGCCTCTTCACACGGACAACGGAGAGGAAAGGAAGGCAGCAGCTCCAGACAAATCTATACGCAATCTGTATCATCTCTTCTTCTCGCTCCCTGCTCCCTCCGACTCTTTTCTTCTTCCCCGTTCTCCTTCAGTACATACAGTCATTCTGCCCGCAGCCTTCCTCCTCCTCATGTGTTTGACTCCAATGACAGAAAAAAAGTCATGTATGCTGCCCTACAAAGCCTAACTGCAGTAGGGAACCTGGTCTCAAAGGAATCAGTGAAATAGCCACGGATTCGCTTACCTCAAAATCCGTGGAATAGCCACGGAATCACTCAAATTTCCGTGAAACTGACACGGATTTCGCTACAATGCAAGTTAATGACAGTCATATCCCGTGGCTATTCCATGGATATTTGTTCCGATTGGTTTGTTCCAAGTCACGTGACTTTCAAGGTTCCGGCGGTCAGAACAAAAAACATGGCGGACAGTTCTCTCATTTTTAGTGAAAAAAATCAATATTTTGACTTAGTTTCTGCATAAAAATGGATTTTGATCACATTTCTAGCGAGGAATATATGTTTTATTTTCTAAATCTTCACTCAGTGAATGTACATAATCACTTTGTATGTTGGAATAGCCACGGGATATGACTGGCATTAACTTGCATTGTAGCGAAATCCGTGTCAGTTTCACGCAAATTTGAGTGATTCCGTGGCTATTCCACGGATTTTGAGTTAAGCAAATCCGTGGCTATTCCACAAAAAAAAAGCAAATAGGTTATAGGGAGGAAAGTGATAGGACACTTATTTTTACATGTATTCAGGACGTCATTTCTACAAAAATCATGACGATTTATTTGACCTTTGACCCCAAAATGTAGTTACTGCACTCTGGTTTTGCATTGCTGTAAAAGGTGCTCATAGTAATGTTGTCTTCTTTCAGCTTTTATATTTTGTTTTCAGTGAATTTTTTTAACATAATTTTACCTCTCACATGAACAATTTTACATAATTTTACCTCTCACATTCACAATTTTACATAATTTTACCTCTCACATACACAATTTTACATAATTTTACCTCTCACATACACAAATTTACATAATTTTTACCTCTCACATACACTATTTTACATAATTTTACCTCTCACAAACACAAATTTACATAATTTTACCTCTCACATACACAATTTTACATAATTTTCCCTCTCACGTACTCCCTCTCGGCCTCTTTTCTTCTTCCCCTTTCTCCTTCAGTACAGTCATTTTGCCCGCAGCCTTCCTCCTCCTCCTCCTCCTCCTCCTCCTTCTCCTCCTCCTGGTGTGTTCGACTCCAGTGACAGAAAACAAGTCGTGTACAGTACAGTAGCCGGAGAGCAAGCCTCAAAGCCCACTGTAGAGTTTAACAACACTGTCACTCACCACAGTGGATTTTTCCCCACCATTGCTTTCTCTTTTTTTTTCCCTCCACCAAAGTGCCACTGAACGTTATCTTCATGACTGTGAAAACCGACAGCTGCCGGTAGGAGTGAAATAATTGCCACTGCCAGTGTGACAGACATTATTGACTCACTTTTACAATAGCAGAACAATGGCATTCTCTTCCAAAGCGCTTGGAAGCCAGAAGAATTCATGCATTCGTTCTCATTGTGTGTGTGGACGAGCCAGTTGTTTGCAGCTGTAAGAGAAAGGGGTCGAAGCGATTACAATATAACGTTTTGTGACTTTGTGCTCTCAAAATGCTGCTTTATTTGCATGTTGTCAATTGCAACAAAAGCGCTACCAGGATCCAAAAGCATCTTGGCAAGATAATTCTCAGCTTAAAAATCCACCCTGCTGCTTTCCTGGCAACGAGTAGAGCAACATGTCATCACACACACAGATCACAGATAGCCTTACAGTCTGTGGGCCCCACACATTCACTATATTACCCCTCACATTCACAATCTTACCTCTCACATTCACTATGTTACCCCTCACATTCACAATGTTACCCCTCACATTCACTATGTTACCCCTCACACATTCACTATGTTACCCCTCACATTCACAATGATACCTCTCACATTCACTATATTACTCCTCACATTCACAATGTTACCCCTCACATTCACTATGTTACCCCTCACATTCACTATATTACCCCTCACATTCACTATGTTACCCCTCACATTCACTATACTACCCCTCACATTCACTATGTTACCCCTCACATTCACTATATTACCCCTCACATTCACTATGTTACCCCTCACATTCACTATGTTACCCCTCACATTCACTATGTTACCCATCACATTCACTATGTTACCCCTCACATTCACAATCTTACCTCTCACATTCACTATGTTACCCCTCACATTCACAATGTTACCCCTCACATTCACTATGTTACCTCTCACATTCACTATATTACCCCTCAGATTCACAATATTACCTCTCACATTCACTATGTTACCCCTCACACATTCACTATGTTACCCCTCACATTCACAATGATACCTCTCACATTCACTATATTACTCCTCACATTCACAATGCTACCCCTCACATTCACATTGTTACCCCTCACATTCACAATGTTACCTCTCACATTCACAATGTTTCCTCTCACATTCACTATGTTACCCCTCACATTCACAATCTTACCCCTCACATTCACTATGTTACCTCTCACATTCACTATTTCACCTGTAACATACACAATTTTACCTCTCATCATACCACCATTTTTAACAATCTTACCTCTCACATTAACAATTTTACACAATTTTACCTCTCACTTACACAATTTTACATATTTTTACCTCATATTCACAATTTTACCTCTCAAATTCACAATTTTACCTCTAACATACATAATTTTTAAAAACAATTTTACCTCACATACATAATTTTACATAATTTTACCTCTCACATTCACAATTTTAGCAAAAAAGCATCTTGGCCAGATAATTCTCATCTTAAAACTCCACCCTGCTGCTTTCCTGGCTCGGAGTAGAGCAACATGTCATCACACACACAGATCACAGATAGCCTTATAGTATATATATATATATATATATATATATATATATATATATATATATATATATATATATATATATATATATTACAGTCTGTGGGCCTCACTGTGACATTCACAGCCAGCTGGAGAAGTCTCCTCCACTCACAATCAGCGTGTTCCAGTAGAACACCTTACTCTGTGTACAGTAATTATTGCTTTTAATTCAGAGCCATCGTTACACATTATCATCACCTCCAGATACTCCATGATGACGGCTGAGATCATTATTTATCATCAAGTCGGTGTTTGTGTCATTGTTTAGGACATTCATAAGCCAAAAATAACTCCCTGAAGGAATCATGAAGATCTCTGTTGTGGAATACAATCAGCGCATACTTTTTTTTTTATAAAGCCTTTTGCTTTAAGGGAAGAAAAAAAAACCCAACACAGAAAGATTTTTTCCTTCAAGTCACTGTTTCATTGGCTTCAAACAATTGTTTTGATATTTTCCGTGCCTGTGTTTTGACGACATTACATCACTGTTGTTGGTTTTAAATTATATTTGTTAAAATTGGACTGAAACAAAATTGCACTAAATGATTCTGGATTGTAAGGCGACATTTCACAGGCTTCACTGTAATTTGTTTATTTCTTAAGTTGGAAAAAAGGTTGAATTTCTGACCACAGTCTTGAATCCTATTCAGAAAATAGGAAAGACTATATAAGATAAGACACTTAGTCGTCACAGCAGCTCAAGATACAGACACAGATATAATATATATATATATATACACACACACACACACACACACACACATTATATATATATATATATATATATATATATATATATATACGTTTCTGCAGTTTGGAAATTATTATTAGGGTCACAGGGCAATCGCACCAAGCACTGGTCCCTACAGCAATATCTGTATGGACCAGTGCTGCACTACTGTTATACTGTGGATTTCTTCTTCTTCCTCTTCTGGACGCAATTTCGTCCCGCTACTAGTCCTACAACTTGAAGAGTTGCAGGACAAATTATATATCAAAATGTGCGTTATATATCACATGTAGACATTCAGGAAGAACTCGGGACGCTCAAAGTGAAGTCGGATCAATGATAGGTATTATGGTTTTGCCAAAAATGCTTTCTGTTCGAGGCCAGAAATTCCGGTCTGTCCACCTCTGGCTGCTTTCACTCTTTCATTAGTTAAGTCAGTTATTTCTGTTGATTGCTTTGATCTTTGATGTGATTACAGTTACAGATACACACACACACACACACATGCGCGTAAGCGCGCACACTCCTCACACATGCATACACATGCTTCAAACACACACACACACACACACCGGCAGTAGCCCCCGTGGCCCTTTCAAAATTTCCCCAGAGGAAATTTTCTAGTTTGTCTTTTAATATCCTTTTTGTGAACCGAAAATCCTCTGAAAAGACTCTGGTTATGAAAGCGCCCTTACATTCCTATTCATTGGACTAAATAAATCCATTTAAAAACTTTAAAATAGTTTGCTCTAATTTGCCAGTCAGATGTCCTCAAATGTTGGATCAGAGCCACTTTGGCAGACCTCTGTTGGTTCATTATGTCCGCCTTTAATAAGACATTGTTAATGTTTTAATTTTCTCTGTTAACATAAATTGTAATTGAACATCCACAAGTTAATGAGCAGGGTGACGCCTCTTCTCCTCCTCCGTCTGCACACATTCCTGCTTCTACACATTCTACTCTTTCCTCTGTCTTCTCCTCTCTTTTCCATCGTTTTCTTGATAATGATTTTGGTTATTACCAATAAAACCATGTTAAATGTCTAGATATCAGCTCTTAAATTAAACTCTTATGCGCTATTTTTGTTGTTATCATTATATTTGTCCAAACAAATATACCTTTAGTTGTACCAGGCATTAAAATGAACAAGAAATTGAAGAAAAAAATGATGGTCTAATTTTTTTTTTCCCATGACTGTATTTTTGGTGTTTTTGTCGATAATTCTGTGTATTTTTTAGTCATTTTTACATTTATTTTTGATCATTTGTGTCTTCTTTGATAATTTTTACATTTATTTTTGGTCATTTTGTGTCTTTTTGTTCATTTTTACATTTATTTTTGGTCATTTTGTGTTGTGTTTGTGTATTCTTGATAATAACCACAATCAAAACCAATAAAACCATGATAAATGTCTAGATATCAGCTCTTAAATTAAACTGTTATGATCTATTTTTGTTGTTATCATTATATTTGTCCAAACAAATGTACCTTTAGTTGTACCAGACATTAAAATGAACAAGAAATTAAAGAAAACAAGGCTGGTCTACTACTTTTTTCCATGACTGTCTGATATTTAAGAAAAAAAATACTACAAAGTGCACAAAAAACTAAATATATTTACATTTCTTCTCTCAGAACACACTGAAGACAGTTAAATTATATATATATATATATATATACACATATAATAAGAATGAGTGAAAAGGTTCAAGGACACAGATAAATATAATAGTCTGTGAAGGAGAAAAGGAATGAATGTGGAAATAGTTTCCTCTTCCTCCACTGCTGGAAATGAAAACCCTGTAACTGTATTAGAGGACATTATTTGTGCCATGCGAGACAGTTTATGCTGGCATAAATAGAGACTACTACAAATACATGCTGATCAGTGCCAAGTGGACTAAGCTAGTTTGGAATTATGCTGAAGACACTTATAGGACCCAGGAGAGGTTTCTACTGATGAGCTGTGTAATGAAGCCACATCCTGGAGCTGCTGCTGCTGTTAGAGTCAGAGTCTGGCCACACGGTGACAGGAGCCACGGCTACCTGGTAAACAGATAAATAACCAAATACTGACAGGTAGTGTGTGTGTGTGTGTGTGTGTGTGTGTGTGTGTGTTCTTGTACTTCCCACATAGTGAGGACCAGAACACGTATTTATCCAATAGAGTTTGATTGGTCTTCAATCTTCCCAAATTTCACATCAGACAACCTGTACATCAGGGGTCTCAAATTCTGGAGGCAGTATCAAAATGACCCAAAAAAAAAGACACAGAATTACCAAAAAGACACACATTATTAAAAAAGACACAAAAAGACACAAAATGACCCCAAAAAATTACAAAAAAAAGACACAAAATTACAGAAAAAAAAACTAAATTACTTAAAAAAGACACAAAATTACCAAAAAAATTACCAAAAAAATGACACAAAATGATTAAAAAAATTACAAAAAAAGACATAAAATTACCAAAAAGACACAAATTATTAAAAAAGACACTAAATGACAGAAAAAACTAAATTACTTAAAAAAGACAAAAAATGACCAAAAAGACACAAATTATTAAAAAAAGACACAGTGAGGACATTTTTGCAAAGTGAGGACATTTCGGCCGGTCCTCACTTCTTTAAAGGCTTTTTTTGAGATTTCAGACTTTGCTTGAATGGTTAAAGGTTACATGATAATGATACTGTACATTATTATTTAACCCTTTGATGCACAACATGGTCTAAAGTGACCTGATATGTATGAGTTTTGTGTTCTATATCTTATCTCATTATCTTATTTTCATCATTCAGTATTCCAGGTTTTCCTCAATTACTTTGATTTTGATCATCATACATCCTACTTAATGTTTTCCTTCATTAATTTTTTAATAAAATCCTTTTTTGTGTCACTACTCTTCTAATGCACAACATGGGTCAAAATGATCCATATCCATTTTTTAACTAAGTAGCTTGCTAAGCTAAATACTTAGCTAACTTCTTGGCTAAGTAGTTAGCTAAGGAGCTTGCTAAGCTAACTACTTAGCTAACTTCTTGGTTAAGTAGTTAGCTTAGCAAGCTACTTAGCCAAGTAGTTAGCTATGTAATAATATAAAAACGTTTTTTCTTCATAAAGTATGAGAGGCAAAATGGAAATAATGATCTGTTGTTATAAAAAAACAAGATATTTAAAGAATACTTGGAATATTCCATCACAAAATAAGTTGATATCAAAAGATAGAGCACAGAAACACACAGCAGCATTAAATAACATGAAGGGAATGAATGAGGGTCATTTTTGACCCATGTTGTGCATCAAAGGGTTAACAAGCCCACCAATCATGAGCATGAACATGCAATAACCAGGAAGTGATTCAGAGCAGTTAAAAAGCAGCTCTGTAACAAAGATGCTTCCTGCTGAGGAGAAAAGTATAAAAAATAAAGGTAAGTAAACTGTACTGTACAGGTGAAGGCTGTAACTGGGATTTGCAGAGTTACACTTTATTTCTCCACCTCAGAAGGTGTAAAAAAAAAAAAAAAAAAAGCCTCAAACTTCTTCCAACTGTGTCTAATCAATGTAGAATTAAGTCAAAGGAAGAAGTAAATCTGGCAATCCACTGATCACTAAGCCACAGGGACTTGATTCCCTTTTATCACAATATTCCTGCACGGTTAGAAGAACAGGTTGCCTGTTCTTAGAAATGTGAGCTCTTTGATCAGTCAATCCACATAACTCCCAGCGGTTGAGAAATATGGCTTTATCCACTGAAATAAGGCTTCTGTGATTGATTGTAGGTCTGCAAAAAGGAGGACATAAAAAATCTAACATGACAGGACATGGAATATGGCTGGAAATGTTAATTTACCTCTGTTGGAGTGGAAAGCTGCATGGATGGACAAATGGAAAAGATAGATGAATAACCTGAGTTTAATTAGCTTGTTGAGGGAATTATGCTGAAAGTCCAGTTAGCACAATTAGCAGTAAGTGGTCACATGTCATGTTTAGCTCCTGACAAGTAATGTGCAGCAGTTTGTCACATTAACACGGCTTGATTACTGTATTTAACTGCGTAATAACAAGTTATTTTAGGCTTGTTTACAATGTATGCATGGTGCAAAGAAATGCTGAATGCCTGCAGAAACAACTCCACCAGCAGCTCCTCCACTCATGTTCTTATGATTGTAATAATTTCTATAACACTCTTTTCAACGCGTACTTGGTGTGTTTAACAGTGGTGCTTTGAGCTAAATGTGAACATGATCACAGTGCTCACACTGCAAAAAAGGTGTTTAAAAACCAGATAAAACAGTAAATCTGAGGGAAATGATCTTGCTGCATGGACAGATAATTTACCTTGACAAGATTTATTAAATGAAGATTATTAAATCTAGAAATAAGCATGTTGAACGCTTAAAATAAGAAATTAACTCTTTAAAAAAGTATTTGTTTCTTACCAAGATAAAAAAAAAATTATATTTAGAAGTGTTAGATAGTTTATATTGTAGAAATAACTCTTCTCTCAACGCACTGTATTTATTTACCTATTGATCATACAAACCATGATCACAAATACAAACAACAAAATGTTTTTTTATCTGCCACAATTTGAAGTGCACATGTGATTCAAACCAGACTCAGTCAAAACCTTACGTTAGTTTATGGCTGACTCTGTTTGAGTTGGTAAAGTTCCACATTATAACGGCCTTATTATAGTAACTGGATAATAAAAAGCAACGTATTACATTTCTTGAGTACCCCAAAGCCTTTCCCTAACACTGTTAGTGGGTAATATTTATCACAACATGATACATAAACAACAATATAGACCATTCGTCAGTGACTCTCAAAATTATGTATATGACCATTCTATTTGTTACGAAACAGTTAGTGAAGGCACAACGAAGCTTCATGAACTATTTGCTTTATTTTTTGACCCCACTACATGGCGGTCTTGGCTATAAAAAAAAGGCTCTCACGATGGTAATTGAGTGTTTTTAGCCCTTTATTGAACAAAGAGCTGAATCCAGTGGACTCCGTAAATAAAGAAAATGCTTCATGAAGCTTTGTTGTCCCAACACTGGAAACAGTTAGAAGAACTTGATTATGTTTAGACAATAAAATAGATACATTATATTACATTACGTAAAGTAATGCCACTGAACCATTTGCAGATAGCAGAATCTTTACTGTTTTGTTAAACGATATTTGAACACTGATATCCTGGATCAAAGTCCTGTGCTGTTTGACCAATCCTCATCTCCTTTCACAATGACTTAATTAACCTGTCATAATTACTAAGGGTTATATGTACTGTAGCTACAAACCTAAATATGGGTTTGAAGACGCTTCTTGCAAAGATGACCTTCTTGGTTGTGTGTTTTTTGGCCTGAGCATCATCTGGTTTATCATTTTCAACATTAATATGTCAGGATGCTATATAATAAGAAGTTCTGAGACACTAGATGGCGCTCTCTGTTGGACAAACACACCGAGTTGACATTCCTTAAAGCTTTTTTTCTCCAAACCAAGAGTGCCAACTAGTGTGGTCATCAAATATTAACACTAATATTGCAACAACTTCCTGACACAATATGCCTATAGATTCCTTAGATCTTCTAGTTTCATATGATACCACTATATCAAGTATATTCCCTAAAGTGAGTCCGCTACGGCCTTCAGAAAAAAACAAAAACGGTGAAAATAAATGCTAAATATCAATACCTGGTGGCCGTGAATCGATATAATATTGGCAAGTAAAATATCGCAATACTATGCTGTATAGATTTTCCCACCTCTACTGGATTTAGTGGATAGATAAGACATTAATTGTTGGTGGTGCTTGATGAAAAGTCTCCAAGGTTTTAAGGATTCATCAGCCGTCCTTGAATATCAAATTAAACAGAGACAATATCCCACTTATTCTGTTATTGTTTGTCCTTTTCATCTGTCATGCTGGAGCAAAGTGGTGGTCTGTGTCTAAAAACACTGGGGGCAAAAATTCAATAAAACAAACAAAAAATGAAAAGGATGACCTCAGATAAGAGCCTGACACCCTTTAATCTGACACTGGGATGCAGAACACATTAAAAGGTTTGGAGGTTTGGGAAAATCTGCCATACGAAGTCTTAAAGTAATCAATAAACCTAAATCTAGCAACATGAAGCATCTGCTAGTTAAAAGGCTCCTGACAGCATTTAAACAGGGAGACGCTCAGTGGAGGGGAGAGCTGAGATGAAATGACTTTAGTGAAATACTTGTCTGTGTCATTATATAATAGTATTGATCAGCAGTTTGCTTCAGTTGAAGAAAGAATAACTGGCTGAGCTCTGAAGTGTTGTTTTAATTTTAGAACTTTAGAAGTGAAGCTGAGAGGAAGATGATCAACATCTTCATCACACTTGTTTATCATTGACCGTCATTATTGACTCGGGTCATAGTAGCAGTGATAGGATAGAACACTATTGAATGGGCATATATCAGCGGTTATTATCCCATAAGGTACAGGCGAGTCTAATCTACCTTATAGACATATATAAATTGCAAACATTAAAGGAATAGAAGTTAAAGGTTAAAGTTTTCACAAAAGTCTTCACTTTTGGTTTAAAAGAGTTTTATATGAATGGCACTTTACCGTGTTGTGTGTGGAAGGTCCCTTTAATTACTATTTTGGTAATTTTGTGTATTTTTTTTGGTCTTTTTGTGTCTTTTTTGTGTCACTTTTTTGTCTTTTTTAAATTATTTTGTGTCATTTTTTTGGTCATTTTGTTTCTCCTTTAAGTAATTTAGTTTTTTTGTGTCATTTTGTGTCTTTTTTGGTCATTTTGTGTCTTTTTTGTGTCATTTTTTGTCTTTTTTAAATTATTTTGTGTCATTTTTTGGTAATTTTGTTTCTCCTTTAAGTAATTTAGTTTTTTGTGTCATTTTGTGTCTTTTTTGGTCATTTTGTGTCTTTTTTTGTGTCATTTTGTGTCTTTTTAAAATAATTGTGTGTCTTTTTTGGTAATTGTGTGTCTTTTTTGGTAATTCTGCGTCTTTTTTTAGTCATTTTGTGTCTTTTTTAAATAATTTTGAGTCTTTTTTGGTAATTCTGTGTCTTTCTTTGGTCATTTTGTCTCTTTTTTGGGTCATTATGTGTCTTTTAAATAATTTTGTGTCCTTTTTTGTGTCATTTTGTGTCTTTTTAAAATAATTCCATTTTTTTCAATCATTTTGTGTCTTTTTTCAGTAATTTTGTGTCTTTTTTGGTCATTTTGACACTGCCTCCAGCGGCTCCCAGGTAATTTGAGTTTGAGACCCCTGATCTATGGTGATAGTGGATCATGTCAGCAGCATTCTGACTCAAAACATTTTTTTTCATATGCATATTTTTAAAGTTCCCAGGACGTGAGTATGAACAGTAACATCTGAATATACAATAAATACATCTGTACAGATGCAGTGTGAAGTGTTTGTTGTTCTGCTGGTGAACTGTGATCCGGGGCTCCGCTAGCGTCGCTGCTACACTTTCACTTCCTGCCACAGCTCACTTCTGAGAGCTGCAGCAGCCCAGAGAGGATGAAAGAGGACCTGACTCTAATTGAATGTGGTTAACACTAACTGGAAACAAAACAGCATGTAATAAATGTCCATTTTAACGCCGAGCTTACATGACAGAATGGGGGCAATGAATTAGACATAGAGTAGAGATAGGCTGAGTGCTGTGCACACCAGGGCCGGTTTCAAAATACATCCACATAATCATTAGATGCTGCACTGCAGAGCAAGTTTATGAAAATGTATCTCATGTATTAAGACAATATTTAAATGTAGTCTGCTTGTAGCTGAGGCTACAGTAATAATGCAGAAAATAGGTCTTATTATTCTACTGTATCATTTCGAATTGCAAAAATAATAAGAGAAATGTCATAATATGATAAAATATTAATTATTAGTAAACATAATAATAATAAAACATGCTTTGATGCTGCTACAGTCCTGTGTTTCTTTATATATGCATTGTCATATCTTATATTTATTATGCTAAGTTTTGTACAACCGAGAGCTCAACGCACCAGAAAGACAAATAAATGAATAAAATATTATCATTACTTTGACAGCACATAAGTTGGTTTAGAAATAAATAAAAATATAGTGCATATGAATGAGTTGACTGTGTTGTGTTTATCCTCGAGGAATAGCAAACATGTTGAATGCATTTTATTCCTCATAAAATACTTCTTTTCTTTTCTCTTTTTTTAAGAACCTGTATTGTTGCATGTTTGTGAGCTTGTTGATCAGTGGAAAAGCGTAAAACGGTTTGAAAGATGAACAACACAGGGAAACAGCTGCAACTGAAGAAAACACATGCAAATGCACAAAACACAAGCAAACTGAGAAAACATCTTCATCAATATGACAACACAAGAGCAGCATTTAGAAAAAACGCTGCAAAGACCACAACACAACAGAAGTGTTTCCGGAGGACACTTAAAAGTGATGCACACGTCTGGACACGCTTGTAAAATTAGCTCATTATTTCATGACAGTTATATTTTTATGTTATAATGTGATATATAGCATTAGCCTGCTAGCACCGTATCAATTACATTGCAGTTAAACAAATCAAATAAATGAATGATACACGTTTTAGTTGGTCTCTCTCAATGGCACCGATTTGGTCTTGGTCTTGCTAGCCCGCTAAAGCTAGCATGCTATCGATCGCCGGCTAACGTTAGCATGCTATCAATCGCTGCCAAACGTTACCATGCTATCGTCGTTATAAGGTTATAACGTGAAATTATCATTATCTTGAAATAACGTGATAATATCAAGCGTGTCCAGACGTGTGCATCATTTTTAAGTGTCCTCTGGAAACACTTCTGTTGTGTTGTGGTCTTTGCAGCACATTTTCTAAATGCTGCGCTTGTGTTGTCAAATTGATGACGATGTTTTCTTAATTTTCTTAATTTTTGTTTTGTGTGTTTGCATGTGTTTTCTTAAGTTGCAGCGCTGTGACCTCTCAGGGACACTGTAAATTAGAAAACACAGTCACCACTTTAACAGCAGGAAAAACAGTATCATTATCAATAAAACCATGTTAAATGTCTAGATATCAGCTCTTAAATTAAACTCTTATCAGCTTTTTTGTTGTTGCTATCATTATATTTGTCCTAATAAATGTACCTTTAGTTGTACCAGGCATTAAAATGAACAAGAAATTGAAGAAAACAAGGGTCTAAATTTTTTTCCATGACTGCATGTTCATCAGTTAACCATTTCTCTCATTGTTAATTACATTTGATAGAATTGCCTGTAGAAGTGAGAACGCCTTTATAAAGAAATCATGTAGGTTTCTGCCATGCAGCTCCATAAATATTCCAATGCATGTTATACAACTCACAGAGGCACCGTGTAATTTATGAGGAATATCAGCGTACAGTAGAATCATCGGCATGCTGCGGTGCTCCACTTTATTATGATTTTACCCACAAAAACCCAGCCGGCGAAGAGATTGTGAGAAGTCTACAGAGAGCGAGTGAAGATACCTGGAGGGAGAGAGGCAGAGAAAGAGAGAGAAGTGGCAGGCAATGTGAGGGAACAGCTGCCAAGGGGAGGAGAGGAGTGGAGGAGGAAGGGAGCGAGAGAAAGGAGGAGAAGCTGGGGACCTGACACATCTGGTTAAGGTAAAATATAAAAAAAGAGGAGTAAGAGGAGGGAGCAGATCTAAAGTAAAACCCATGACTCGTTCTTAAATAGAGTGGAAAAAGTCGCAGATTTACGAGATTAAAGTGGCAAATCTACGAGAAAAAAAGTCGCAGATTTTCGAGATTAAAGTGGTAAATCTATGAGAAAAAAAGTTGCAGATTTATGAGAAAAAAAAGTCGGAAAAAATCACAAATTTATGAGATTAAAGTGTCAAATTTGTGAGAAAAAAGTTGCAGATTTATGAGAAAAAAAAGTTGGAAAAAGTCGCAAATTTACGAGATTAAAGTGGCAAATCTACGAGAAAAAAGTCACAGATTTAAGAGATTAAAGTGGCAAATCTACAAGAAAAAATGTCGCAGATTTAAAAGATTAAAGTGGCAAATCGTCAAGAAAAAATTTTGCAGATTTACAAGATTAAAGTGGCAAATCTACGAGAAAAAAGTCACAGATTTAAGAGATTAAAGTGGCAAATCTACAAGAAAAAAAGTCACAGATTTAAGAGATTAAAGTGGCAAATCTAAAAGAAAAAAAGTTGCAGATTTAAGAGATTTAAGTGGCAAATCTACGAGAAAAAAGTTGCAGATTTATGACAAAAAAGTGGTAAATCTAAAAGAAAAAAAGTTGCAGATTCATGAGGAAAAAAAGTCGCAAAAAGACGCAAATTAATGAGATTAAAGTGGCAAATCAACGAGAAAAAAGTCACAGATTTAAGAGATTAAAGTGGCAAATCTACGAGAAAAAAGTCACAGATTTAAGAGATTAAAGTGGCAAATCTACAAGAAAAAAAGTGGCAAATTTGCAAAAAAAGTTGCAGATTTATGACAAAAAAGTGGCAAATCTACAAGGAAAAAAAGTCACAGATTTATGAGAGAAAAGTGGCAAATCTACAAGAAAAAAAGTCACAGATTTGAGAGATTAAAGTGGCAAATTTGCAAGAAAAAAATGTCAGATTTATGAGAAAAAAAAAAGTCTACAGAGAGCGAGTGAAGATACCTGGAGGGAGAGAGGCAGAAAGAGAGAAAGAGAAGTGGCAGGCAATGTGAGGGAACAGCTGCCAAGGGGAGGAGAGGAGTGGAGGAGGAAGAGAGCGAGAGAAAGGAGGAGAAGCTGGGGACCTGACACATCTGGTTAAGGTAAAAGATAAAAAACGAGGAGTAAGAGGAGGGAGCAGATCTAAAGTAAAACCCCTGACTCGTTCTTAAATAGAGCATGAAGACCACACGCTCGCTGAGTGGGACCAGCCTGTTGCAGCCGGCAAACTGGGCCGTGATTGCATAGTTTATGGCTGAGGCATGATGGGTAAGGATTAAAGATGGCTGCCCTGAGGGCATACAGCAATACCATTACTCTTGATGGATTCCTTCTTCGCTCACATATTCTTTGCAGACGTCAGAGGGGCCACAAGGCTTGACTAATGCATGGTGTGATGATGGGATCAGAAGAGGCAGGGGAGGGATGCTCCTCCTGCTCCTCCTGCTCCTCCAAACCTCCTGCTCCCTCCTCTATTTCCTGTCACCGCTCCGCTCGGCACAGCTCACGGCCTGCGGAATAATTCTCGGCGCTCACAGGAGTTCAAAGTGCTGCGATCGATTATGACTGTGACACTAAGAAACACTGACAGCGTGCATGATGGGGGCGGGAAAAAAAAAAAGCTTTTTCCTTATTTTTTAAAATTCATTTATTAAGAGTTTATTAAGTTGCTGGTAAAAAAAATGTTTTACAAAGTGAGAAATCAGACTAAATGAGGTTTGATTTGCTTGTAAAAATGTATTTCAGGATATGATTTGTTGCTATTTTCACATCATTTGTAACAAGCATATTAGGGCCAAGTATGAAAAAAATTTAAAGTGGCAAATCTGCTAGAAAAAAGTCACTGATTTATGAGGAAAAAAAGTCGGAAAAAGATTAAAGTTGATAATCTACAAGAAAAAAATTGCATATGAGATTAAGGTGGCAAATCTACGAGAAAAAAGTAGCTCCCTGGAGTATGATTTTTATTTTTATTTTATTCTATTCTTTCGTACCATATCTAGTTGTTGAAACACTGACAGCGTGCATGATTTTAAAATTAATTTATTAAGACTTTATTAAGTTGCTGGTGAAAAAAATAAATTTTACAAAGTGACAAATCAGACTAAATGAGGTTTGATTTGCTTGTGAAAAACTTATTTCAGGATATGATTTGTTGCTATTTTCACATCATTCGTAACAGATTCGTTTTTCATACATGAATACTTTGTTTTCATACGACGGCATATTAGGGCCAAGTATGAAAAAATAAAAATAAAAATAAGGACTTGGGAGAGGGGGGTAGCCTAATATTTCGAGGAAAAAGTTGCAAATTTACGAGAAAAAAGTAGCAGATTTATGAGAAAAAAAGAGGTTTGATTTGCTTGTAAAAAAGGTATTTCAGGATATGATTTGTTGCTATTTTCTCATCATTTTAAATAGATCTTTGTCCAGCTTCGTTTTTACTCCATACATGAATACTTTGTGTTTATTACTGATTAATGAATCTAGTAAGATATAACAAGCTTCCTGGAGTATGATTTTTTTTTTTTGTACCATATCTGGTTATTGAATGCAGAAGCTGATGGGAAAATCTCTGAGCAGAACCTACTAAAGGATTGAATATAAAGTTACTAAAATAGTAAGAACATAAAAATTAAATAATAGCTTTTTTCTAACCCTTGTGTCTTTGTGTTGTCTTAACTCTCTGTATAAATCCTATAAATACATACAACCTGGGAGAGGGGGGTAATATTTCGAGGAAAAAGTCGCAAATTTACGAGATTAAAGTTGAAAATCTACGAGAAAAAAAGTTGCAGATTTATGGGATTTAAAGTGGCAAATCTGCGAGAAAAAAGTCAGATTTATG
This sequence comes from Centropristis striata, assembly GCF_030273125.1. Classification (NCBI taxonomy): domain Eukaryota; kingdom Metazoa; phylum Chordata; class Actinopteri; order Perciformes; family Serranidae; genus Centropristis; species Centropristis striata. The sequence continues at coordinate 3,159,015 of NC_081528.1, read as the reverse complement.
AGAAAAAAAAGTCAGAAAAAGGTGCTAATTTACGAGATTAACGTGGAGAATCTACAAGAAAAAAAGTCACAGATTTACGAGGAAAAAAAGTCGGAAAAAGTTGCAAATTTACGTGATTAAAGTTCATAATCTACAAGAAGATTTGTCACTTTAAATCTCGTAAATCTGCAACTTTTTTTCTCGTAGATTTGCCACTTTAATATACTATACATCAATATAACCCTTACATCCCACATTGTTAATAATATGTATTAACTTGTGTCCATATAAATTGCTTATAAGTGCAGAAAAACATACTAAAAATCAGAAAGGTCAATGCTGTATCCCTCAAAAGTGTAAATGGAAAAAAGTTGCACAAAATCCTTTCATACCACAGGACATTTATTTTAAGTAACTCAATTTTTTGAGATAACCCTTATAACCAAATGAAAATAAAATTAACATTGAGCACAATTAGCAAAATCACAGCATGAACATGAAAATAAAGATTTGATTGCAGTATTGTAAATAGTTTAGGTGTGTAGCGAATATGTGAGCTGTGTGTGAAAATATGGGTAAAAGAAAAAAAAAGGTGATGCTCTTTACCAGCAGCTAATTAACACAACACAGTGACGTTACTAAGGAACAACCTGATCATTAATTAATTGTTATTGAATTAATGTGTCTCATGGATCATATTATAGAGAAGAAAACCTGCAGAGCTGATTCTTGCAGATGGAGACGCCTCTTTTCTCCTTCAGGTCTGTTTCTATTTAAACTGCACTTATCTCACACAGTGAGACGTGCAGCTCCACCACTGTGGTTGTCACACAGTCTAAAGGCGTTTTAGACAACAGTAACATTTACTATTTCTAGTCCCAGTTGCATTCACTCTCTCCATATTATGTGTCTGTGCTCCAAAAGTAGGAATGAAATGTATAGAATACTTTTTATTCTTTTATCTCCTTTTTAACTCAAAAACTCACTCTAAAAACAGAGTTAACTCTATGGAGTCTTGGGCTATTTTGTCCATTTTTAAATCATTTTAATGTCTTCTTTGTGTGTCTTTTTTTGGTCATTTTGTGTCTTTTTGTCATTTTGTGTCTTCTGTGTTTTTGTTGTTGTCATTCTGTCTTCTTATTTTGTGTCTTTTTTGGTTATTTTGTGTCTTTTTAAGTCATTTGCGTCACTTTGTGTCTTTTTTTTGTCATTTTGTGTCTGTTGTTGTGTCTTTTTTAGTTATTTTGTGTCATTTTTTTGGTCATTTGGGCTCTTTTTTGTCATTTTGTATCTTTTTTTGTCTTTTTGTGTCTTTTTTTGTCTTTTTTAGTCCTTTAGTCCAACATAAAATGTGATTTTGAATCTTTTTCTTACTTTAAACACACTATCATGCTCAATAAAGAATTTTAAATGTTGCAAATGTGAACAAAGGTGTCAAATCTAACATATAAGAGGGTTCCATCCAGTTCTATCATTTGATACTAAATCTATTTGAGCTTGTCTCCAGTTTTACTTGGTATATCATCATCAAGTTTTTTGATTTGTTGTTGTGATTTGGACTTCAGGGCCACCGTATGTTACTCTTGTTTTCCTTGTGTTCCTTTGTGATTCACTGTGAAGCATTTTAATATTCAGTTTTACTGTGGATCAGCTGAATGGGAAACAGGAGCAGAGGTCTAATTGCAGAGCATAATTGTTCTCCAGGCTCCTCGGCCCAGTACACACACTCGAAGATACTATCTGAATCTGTGTGCAATTTTACATACATGATACACATCATAAATATAAATGTGTTATTAATGTATGCACGTGTTGATTAATCATTTCCCTTTGTGCACCTTTGCAGGATCCTTCTCCACCTCAGGTGCAGGTGTAAATTCTGTACAGCTATTTCTATAAAACATTCTCACCTTTATTACAGATATCACTTACAGTGCATTCTGTCGGGGTTATTTATTGATTTATTCTTAAAAAATCTGATTAGTGGGTGCAAAAGGAAACAGTGTGGAGAGGAAATGGACTGAAAATATTGACAAACAGAAAACACTATTTTTCTGACTTTTTTTTCTCATAATCTCCAAATTTTTTCTGCAAATTTGCAACTTTAATCTTGTAAATCTGCGACTTTTTTGTCTTGTAGATTTGCCACTTTAATCTCATACATTTGCGACTTTTTCTGACTTTTTTCTCATAAGTCTGCTACTTTTTTTTGTAAATTTGCCAAGTTTAATCTCTTAAATCTGCAACTTTTTTCTCGCACATTTGCCACTTTAAATCCTGTAAATCTGTGACTTTTTTTCTCAGATATTTGCCACTTTAATCTTGTAAATTTGCGACTTTTCCCAACTTTTTTTCTCATAAATCTGCTACTTTTTTTCCCAGTAAATTTGCCACTTTTAATCTCTTAAATCTGCAACTTTTTTCTCGCAGATTTGCCACTTTAAATCCTGTAAATCTGTGACTTTTTTCCTCAGATATTTGCCACTTTAATCTCGAAAATTTGTGACTTTTTTCTCATAAATCTGAAACTTTTTTTCCTGTAAATTTGCCACTTTAATCTCGTAACTTTGCAACTTTTTCTGACGTGTTTTCTCATAAATTTGCTACTTTTTTTTTCGTAAATTTGCCACTTTTAATCTCATAAATCTGTGACTTTTTTTTCTCAGAGATTTGCCACTTTAATGTCGTAAATTTGCGACTTTTTCATGACCATATATATGTGCATGAGCAACTAAAAGCTGTTGTTAGCTGTTTATTTTTTTCCACACATGAGCAAAATTATCAGTTTTTACCAGTAAACAGAATGCAGGTCACAGCTTGACCCTTCAATGCTGAAACACTTTGGTAATTGCACTTTTAACAGCTCGTTTTTACAGCATCACATGTATAAACCGGAGCCTGCTGTACCTGTTTGACCCACATTGGACCCGTTTATATCAGACAGCTTTCACAGGTTATACAGTGGAGTTGTTCACACTCCACTGAGCAGGAGAACTGCACCGAATTACAGAGAATTACCACTTAAAACACACTCTGTCTGTCCATACACATGCTCTTTTGCTTACATACCTTCTAATTCTCTTCCAACAAGCCTTTTACATGCTGTTTAAATGTAATTATTTCCAATCCTAACAAATACACCTTGGGCCAGATGCATATATATGATGTGTTTAAGCACATAAAGCATGGCCTGGTGTTTGTAAAGGAAGATTGTGCAGCCAGGATGTATTTGCATTCTTCCCACCAGGCATATCTATCTGCAGTATTTTATAAGTGTGGGTGATATACTGAGGAGCAGATAGAGGTGACACATGTAACCTTATAATAAAACAGTTTCAGGTTGTTTGCCAGTTTAACTGACTGTGTTATTATTTCTGCAGGCTGCTCAGAGCTCTGTAAAATGTCAATCGATGGCAAATTAATAAACTTCATCTCCCTGTGAAGATTAGTAAGAAAAGTGATTTTCAACATGAACATTATGAATTTGACATTGACTCTTTCTGATGTGTAATAATAATAATGATGATTGAGATTGAACTGTGATGATGGTTTGCAGAAATGTGATGAATTAGTGATGCAGATGCAAGAAAAATTATGCACAACTGTGTTTCACCTCGCTGGTGTTACACAAGTCAGAAAATGTGCAGTTTCTGTTTTCATTGACAGCTTTAATGAGATGTGCAGCGGTGCACGGCTTTCTACATGCAAACTGAGTTTAAGTGCATTTCTACATCTATGCATCAATAAATCCATCAGAAATATATTTTTAATAGAAGTTTTTGTATGTTTTTTTTCTGTAGTTCCACCTATTTTATGCACCTAAAATGCAATAAAGAATTACTTATACTGTATTTATCAACCCTTTTGTTGTCTTAAGGGTTAAAATGACCCTCCACCATGTTTAACAGCAGAGGAAACCTCCTTAATGATCTTTTTTCAACATAAAATTCAATGACTTTTCCTAGAATGACACCAACATGAGAGAAAAAATGCCTTTGTTCATATTTCCAAGAAAGCTGAACACCAACAGGGGATAAATCTGGTCTTAGGCAGCTTTAAAATAATTTTCATACCACAAAAACTACCAATGAAAACAATGCATGCATGCGTGCAAGTACGCATTCACACTTCACACTAAAAAAATGTGTTTACAGCTATGCAGTCCCTTTAGCAATACTTAAAAATAAATAAATCAGTAAACCAGTTAAGACAGGTTTGTTAATAAAAATGAGTGGATTTCACTGATTTAATCCAGTTTTTCTGCGCTATATAACATAGCATATAACATATAACATAATATAATATATATATAACATATATATATATATATATATATATATATATGTTTTTGATGAGTGACAGGTTGTTTCTTCATGCAAAATAGATTTGGGTTTTAAAATTCAATCAAGCTGCTTTATTTAAGAGCTTTAGTTAAGGTGGGTCATTTTTGACCCTTAGGACAACACAAGGGTTAAAAAACCTAAAAACACAGCCTAGTAATATTTAATCTTGATCTTCTTACTATTTCAGCAACTTTATATTCAATTCTTTTTTATCATTATTTAGCTTTTTCGAGCCCTTTCCTTCACAAAATGCACAGAGTAGGTTCTGCTTCCATCAGCTTCTGCCTTCAATAAGCAGATATCGTACGTAGAAATAGAATAAAATAAAATAAAAATCATACTCCAGGGAGCTTATTATATCTTACTAGATCCATTAATCAGTCAGTATTAGAGCACACCACTTTTTATTTTTGTTTTACTGTGAACATAAATAATAAACACGGGGAACGAAAAATACGTGCTTCCGGTATGCTCGCTTTTATTTTGAAAGGATTCGAATCAACTTCCGGTCCTGACAGTGCAGGTCTGCAGCCGGACCCCTCTCAAAAACTTAGTTTCTGTCTCTATATTGCATTTGAAATGTGCAACATATTTTATATTCAATGCAAAGGGCAGCAATCCCTCAGGAGTAATGGATTGAAAACATCATATGGGAAAAAGACACGTGAGTATGCATGCTAATAGAAAACATGAATATGCTCTAACACACAAAAAAACATAATAGAACAAACCTTAGGCCCCATTAACTTTTTTCAAAGTTTCTCAGATCCAGATATGATCCACATGTCATTTAACAAGCTGTGGCCTCAGACGAGGGTTGACAGAATGAATAATTTCTTTCTCATTTTCATAAGAACGGAGGTTTGATTGATAGGATTTTGAGAGGGAGGTGCACGAGGCCATATCCAGACTTTCTCAGTACGGGAGAAGTTTCTTTATATATTCTTTTATGCAGGACAAACATGTTGGAAAATATATTTCTCACAGAAGATTTTAACCCTCTGGAGTGTCCAGAAGCTCCAAATAATCCAGACTTGTTGACTCCATCAGACTAGAAAACAAAGCAGCGTGGAGCCCTACTGTACATTTACCTCTAAAGTTCTGGCTGTAAACTCCATGAGGCCAGTTTCAGTTTGATGATGATATACCAAGTAAAACTGGAGACAAGCTCAAATAGATTTAGTATCAAATGATAGAACTGGATGGAACCCTCTTATATGGTAGATTTGACACCTTTGGTCACATTTGCAACATTTAAAATTCTTTATTGAGCATGATAGTGTTTTGAAAGTTAAAAAAAAGATTCAAAATCACATTTTATGTTGGACTAAAGGACTACAAAAGACACAAAATGACCAAAAAAAGACACAAAATGACTAAAAATAGACACAAAAAGACACAAAATGACTAAAAAAGACACACAATGACTAAAAAAAATGAACAAACAGACACAAAATGACTAAAAAAGACACACAATTACCAAAAAAAGACACAAAATGACCAAAAAAGACACAAAATGACTAAAAAAAGGAACAAAAAGACACAAAATGACTAAAAAAGACACACAATTACCAAAAAAAGACACAAAATGACCAAAAAAGGCACAAAATGACTAAAAAAAGGAACAAAAAGACACAAAATGACAAAAAAAGACACACAATTACCAAAAAAAGGAACAAAAAGACACAAAATGACTAAAAAAAGACACAAAATGACTAAAAAAGACACAAAATTACCAAAAAAAGACACAAAATGACCAAAAAGACTCAAAATTACCAAAAATAAATACACAACATGACCAAAATTGTTGGTTCAAAATGTTGATCCAGTAAGTCAGAATAAAAAAATCTATTATTATTAGGTCATGTAGGTGACCAACATGGCATTTAAACATTTTTAAGTGGTGTTTACAGGCAGGATGAAAAGGATTAAAAAATGGACAAAATAGTCCAAGACTCCTTAGAGTTAAGCTAGTGATCAAAGCACATGTGACCAGGATTGGCCACCAAAGTGTGAATGATGGAGTATTTCAGCTGTGTCTGTCCCAGCTGACTGAACTGATACGCTCCCATTTTAACCAATCAGCTGTATTGATCCTGTGTTGGGCTATGAGCACTTCCAAAATGTGAGTGACGAATTACACTCAATACTGTCCCTGAACGCATCCTGGTAGAGATATGCCCCTACAAACATCAAGCCACTAGTGAATACTCCCTAAAAACAGTTTTGATTAATATATATATATAGCAGGAGTCTCAAACTCAAATTACCTGGGGGCCACTGGAGGCAGTATCAAAATGACCAAAAGTACTAAAAAAAGACACAAAATTACCAAAAAAAGACACAAAATGACAAAAAAATACACAGAATTACCAAAAAAAGTAAATAAAGGGACCTTCCACATACAACACGGTAAAGTGCCATTCATATAAAACTCACATTAAACTTTCATATCAAGGTGGGGGCCACAAAATATCGTCATGAGGGCTGCAATTGGCCCACGGGCCGCGAGTTTGAGACCCATGATTTATAGAGTTAGTTAGGGTTATATATATATATATATATATATATATATATATATATATAAATGGGGGGTGTTATTTTTTCATAAAAGCCCAAAATTTGTGGCGTCTCACACATTCTAATGCCACTATTCCATCATATACACTGATCTTAATGATTGCATATTTTAAGAATTATTTTAATCAAGAATAAGGGTTCTTGTATATTTTATTTAAGGCATCTTATTTTGAAAGTCTTCTTGTAAATTGTGTGGTCGGTGCTGTGCTCTTATTTTGAAAGCTGCATGCATTTAGCCACAGGAAGTTATTATTATGTTTAGCAATTAGTTCAAACTGGGAACCATCATCTACTGCAGGTAATACAATGACTGTCAGTCAGTGCCTCATACAACTCTACTTCAAAAAAAGCTGAACCACTTTAACAGTTAAGAGTTTAGGCCTTACTATAGGACGACCAAGTCAGGTTCCACCGAGATTTGAACTCGGATCACTGGATTCAAAGTCCAGAGTGCTAACCATTACACCATGGAACCCCTATATCTGTTAACACTTCCTGATAAAAACAGTCATATGCACATTTAGAGAGCTTACTTCCCGAACTAAAGACCCAAAGAGGAGGGAAGAGAGTAAATTATGCCTACTTTCGTGTTGACGCAGCAGGAATAACATAAATATTTGAAAGCAGTACAGTTTGCCTGGAGCCTTGCTGCAACATATTGTTTTTCTTTTCTTTTAATTGTCACCTGCTGCCTGCATTTTGGATTTTCCTCCACAAAAAATAAAGACATCACCAAGAAATGGGTGCATAAACACTCCACAGAATGTAAGAAATTAAGAGTTTGGCCCTGCTTATCCTGCTGCCCCCGCGACTTTTTTGGAAATGTTGTGTCTTTTTTGGAAATTCTGTGTCTTTTTTGGTAATTGTGTGTCTTTTTTTGGTAATTTTGTGTCTTTTTCTATTCATTTTGTGCCTTTTTTGGGTAATTTTGTATCTTTTTTTACATAATTTTGTGTCTTTTTCTATTAATTTTGTGCCTTTTTTGTTAATTTTGTGCCTTTTTTTGTAATTTTGTGTCTTTTTTTGCATAATTTTGTGTCTTTTTCTATTAATTTTGTGCCTTTTTTGTTAATGTTGTGCCTTTTTTTAGTAATTTTGTGTCTTTTCTATTAATTTTGTGCCTTTTTTGGAAATTTTGTGGGGGTTTTTTATATAATTTTGTGTCTTTTTTTGGTAATTTTGTGTCTTTTTTGGTAATTTTCTGTCTTTTTTATATAAGTTTGTGTCTGTTTTGGTAATTCTGTGTCTTTTTTTGGTAATTTTGTGTCTTTTTCTATTCATTTTGTGCCTTTTTTTATTAATTTTGTGTCTTTTTTGTAATTTTGTGTCTTTTTTTGGTAATTTAGTGTTGGGAAAACAAAGCTTCGTACAAAAATAAAGACATCACCAACAAATGGGTGCACAAACACTCCCAACAATGTAAGAAATTCAGAGTTTGGCCCTGCTTATCCTACTGCCCCCGCGACCCGGCCCCGGATAAGCAGACGAGAATGGATGGACGGACGGACGATCACGATTCCCTGCTTCATCCTGCAGCTTTCATTTCACATATCTGATCCATCTAAAACTCAAAGTGGCCAGGTGTAAACGAGGTGTTAATGAGCTCATTGTGGATATAAAAGCATGATCGCTGCCTTCCAATAAAACATGATAAGTGATTATCAAGCTTTTGTATCAATTTATTGGCTGAGTGTTCCCTCCCGGTGCCTGTAATCATGATGTGAAGATGGAGTCGTGTGGGAAGGGGAGAAGGCTCTTTCCAAGGCATCAAAGTCCTACAAATGTCTTCCCCACTGGCAAAATAAGCCATCTCATTAGTTAAATAAGTTGTGAGCATATTGATTAGAGTGTTTAATTTACCTCACCTCTCTGACTGAGCACAGAGGGCCTAGAGCGAGAGAAGAGAGAGAGAGAGAGGCATGCAGAGTTTAAAGCACAGAAACCAAAAGATTACAGCGAGAGCCGCGAACACAAAGTACCTGATGATGCTGCCAGATGAAAAAGCACTCACCAACATCAATATGATACAACCTGCGGGCACCAACCATAGCAGAACGCCATGCTAATCCATCCAGGAGCCGTTCACATACAGTATTTCAGGAAAAGGATCTCAAAAAGAGCCAGTAAGTTATTTCTGAGGACCACAAACGGCTGAATATGATCCACTGGAGGCTTTTCAGGAGAGGAAAGTGTATAATAATTCACCTGAGCTAGCCTTGTTTTTGTGTTCATGTACAACATGGATGTCAAACTTGCGGCACGCGGGCCATTTGTGGCCCTCGTGACGATATTTTGTGGCCCCCACCTTGATATCAAAGTTTAATGTGAGTTTTATATGAATGTCTCTTTACCGTGTTGTGTGTGGAAGGTCCCTTTATTGCTCCAGCTGGAGCTTTGTTTCACTTGTTTCTATGACGACGTTAACAAAAAGAAAGGCAGCTGCTACCGGAGCGTTTATTATCTGCCGTGTTGTTGTTACCACAAGAAGTGGAAATGTTATGGAATGTCATTTGTGTCTTTTTTTTGGTAATTTTGTGTCTTTTTTAAATAATTTTGTGCCTTTTTTTGGTAATTTTGTGTCTTTTTTGGAATATTTTTGTCTTTTTCTTTAAATAATTTTGTGTCTTTTTTAAAAATAATTTTGTGTCTCTTTTTTTCGTAATTTTGTATCTTTTTAGTTATTTTGTGTCTTTTTTGAATATTTTTGTCTTTCTCTTTAAATCATTTTTGTCTTTTTTTTAATCATTTTGTGTCTTTTAAAAAAATAATTTTGTGTCTTTTTTTAGTAATTTTGTGTCTTTTTTGGAATTTTGTGTCTTTTTTTTAGATATTTTGTGTCTTTTTTTTTTTTTTTTAGATATTTTGTGTCTTTTTTTGGTCATTTTGATACTGCCTCCAGCGGCCCCCAGGTAATTTGAGTTTGAGGCCCCTGATGTAAGGGGTAGGACTGTGTCAATTCTAATTTAGGTTCAGGGCTCGGGGCCAAGGCGTGGGGCTAGTAGTAGTGTTGGGACAACGAAGCTTCATGAAGCATTTTCTTTATTTTTCTGACCCAACTAGATGGCGGTCTTAGCTTAAATAAAAGGCTTCATCAATAGTGATTGAGTGTGTTTTCAGCCCTTTGTTGAACAAAGAGCACCATCTCTTAGGCTCCGTAAATAAAGAAAATGCTTCATGAAGCTTCCTAACCCCAACACTAGTTTAGGTCTTACTTTGGGACGACCAAATCAGGTTCCACCGAGATTTGAACTCGGATCACTGGATTCAAAGTCCAGAGTGCTAACCATTACACCATGGAACCACTACACAGTAAACACTTCCTGATAAAAGCAGATTAACAGCGCAGAAAATAAAGCAAATGCTTCATGAAGCTTCGTTGTCCCAACACTTAGTAGGCTATTCCATGGATATTTGTTCCTATTGGTTTGTTCCAAGTCACGTGACTTTCAAGGTTCCGGCGGTCAGAACAAAAAACATGGCGGACAGTTCTCTCATTTTTAGTGAAAAAAAAAATCAATATTTTGACTTAGTTTCTGCATAAAAATGGATTTTGATCACATTTCTAGCGAGAAATATATGTTTTATTTTCTAAATATTCACTCAGTGAATGTACATAATCACTTTGTATGTTGGAATAGCCACGGGATATGACTGTCATTAACTTGCATTGTAGCTAAATCCGTGTCAGTTTCACGGAAATTTGAGTGATTCCGTGGCTATTCCACGGATTCCTGTGAGACCATGTTGACCATGGGGCAGACTCAGACAGAGGGGTAGGGTAATGGGTGGTAATGGGATTCAGCCTTGGTCTTGTTCTCTTCTCCTTCTTCTAACTCTATACGAGGTTTTGCTGATTTGGCTACATTTCTGGTTGTTTTTGGGAGAGATTATTGTCATTTTATTTTGCTAACCGTCTGCCGCCAAACAACAAGTGAAGTGTTCCAACAATCACCGACTCTTATCTGGTTTGGTTGGAATAAAAATTAATTTACCAAGTGAGATGTGAAAACATGTTGGCTCTACCCAATATTTACCCTGCTGTCTCTCTCTGCCAACGGCCAGGTTATTTTTGCCAACTTTATTGCAGATTTTAACAAGAATTTTGGGAAAAATCAACAAAATGATAAACAAATGAATGCTTGTTTCTATCCACTGCTGTTAAAAACTATGAGAAGTTCAACCAAGCTCTAGAGAAGAGAAGAGATCTCTAACCTGGGCGACAGAATAGACTGTTTGACATTTTGGGTGGTATTAGCAAAATTGTCAAAATGACAGTTTTGTGGCTCACGGTGCCAAGGAGTGTTTTTTGAAAATGTCACCAAAAAAAAAGACACAAAATGACAAAAAAAGACACAAAATGACTGAAAAAACACTAAATTACCTTAAAAGACACAAAATGACAAAAAAATACACAGGATTAACACAAAAGACACAAAATTACTAAAAAAGACACACCATTATTTAAAAAAAAGACACAGAATTACCAAAACAGTAATTAAAGGGACCTTCCACACACAACACAGTAAAGTGCCATTCATATAAAACTCACGTTAAACTTTCATATCAAGGTGGGGGCCACAAAATATCATCACGAGGGCCACAATTGGCCCGCGGGCCGCGAGTTTGAGACCCATGGTCTACAGACTGGTCTCCCCTCAAAAATGTCAATATAAAGTGTTTGTACATGCAACAAAATAAGACTCACGTTTACGTGTTTGACTGTCCGTCACTGTCGGTTTCCATGGCGACTGTCACACTCGGGGAGGAGGAGGTTGGGTCGAACAAACTACGACTTTCACCAGGAGAACGACTTTTTAAGTAATTTTAAAAAAATTTAACGTTGTCAACCTAACTAACCTGCCCGGCGATATCAGTGGCTTCTTTTAAATCTCTTCTAAAAACTCACATTTATCGATTGGTCTTCTCTTCATTTCCTTTTATTATTGTTGCATGATTACCTTGTTGTGATTGGTGATTTTAAATTTAAATTTTTTTAAGTCCAATGTCATTTCTCCTTGTTGTTTTATTTTGTTGTTGTCAGTTAATTGTATTTGATATGTTTTATTTCTCTTGTAGGCCTACAGCACCTACCTTGTTTTTGAAAGGCGCTATATAAATAAAGTTATTATTATTATTATTATTATCATTATTATTATTATTATTTTTATGTAACTTATGTGGCTCAAGACACCCTCGTAACTACTTCACTTCTGCTATTTACGTATATTTAAAAATTTTCTGCTCTAAACCTAGGTCAGTGATTATTTAGCCTAAATTCACAGAAACTGCAGCTTTATTTGTCCAAACAAATGTACCTTTAGTTGTACCAGACATTAAAATGAACAAGAAATTGAAGAAAAAGGTCGGTCTAATAATTTTTTCCATGGCTGTTTGTCAATATCGCTCGTTTTCGCTGCACACACACCCTTTATTAACGTATTTGACGGGAGAACCGGCTGGTTATTGGGCTGACAAACACAATTTTGACATTCAACCCTAACAGATAATTAATATAATCTGTCTTGTTTCCCCATTATAATTACTTTTCATCACAGTTTATGTTCCTAATGCTTCTGTACTGATTTATTGGAACATGCATCCAATTCTTATTTCCCTCATATTCTGTTTTTACCAATAAATTAAAGAGAAAACTAAGAAAACAGTTGTGAATGACACCCAATTAGTGCTTTACAGACTCCAACACACACTCAGTGTGTCGGTGGTTTAGTATGCTGCGATGATTTTCTGGCAAAAAAAACAACTTCATCCTACATTCACACATAGTGAGACACAGTCCATGGCCGTTTCTCAACATTTACATAATATACTCACTAAAATAAGCCACACAACTGAATTAACATGCTAGAGACGCTTGTTGGGTTATCAAAGCCTCGAACCAATCACAGCACATCAAACACTGCACAGCTCACACACACACACACACACACACACACACAGACAAAAACACACAGCTCACACACACACACACACACACAGCTTATTTTTATTTAGTAATTTTGTGTCTTTTTTAAATAATTGTGTGTCTTTTTCAAATAATTTTGTGTCTTTTTGGGTCATTTTGTGTCTTTTTTAATAACTTGTGTCTTTTTTGGTAATTCTGTGTTTTTTTTAAGTAGTTTAGTGTTTTTTCAGTCATTTTGTGTCTTTTTTTGGTCATTTTGTGTCTTTTTAAGTAATTGAGTGTTTTTTTCGGTCATTTCATGTCTTTTTTTGTAATTTTGTGTCTTTTTTTGGTAATTCTGTGTATTTTTTTAAGTAGTTTAGTGTTTTTTCAGTTATTTTCTGTCTTTTTTGTAATTTTCTAGTGTTTTTTGCTCATTTTGTGTCTTTTTTTAGTAATTTTCTTACTCAGTTAGAGAGAGAGACCCCTGCACTATAATAACCCATGCAAGTGAATTAACATGCTAGAGCATGCTAGTTGGGTTATCAAAGCCTCGTTCCAATCTCACAGCACATGAAACACTGCACAGCTCACACACACACACACACACATCTTACCCCCCCTCCACCCTCCACCCTGTCCGTCCAGTGGTCACCAGGACAAAATATGGCTGGGAGGGACAGATGGACAGAAGAAAATGCTGTCTGTCACCACTCGCTTGTCCAACTTTCTTAAGTTGCCACTAATCAACAAAGAGCCTGTTGGGGTTAGAGCCCAGGGGAAGCCTCCAGCTATTTTCCAATTAGTGTCACCAGAGAGACAAATAGGAATTCTACACAGTGCACTCAGGAAAAAAAGAGAGTGAAAACAAGAAGGGTGGAGGTGGAGGAGAGGGGGATGAGAGAGGATAAGACGGCGCTTTGCTGAAGAGCACATTGCAAGGGCAAAGAGAGAGAACGAGAGAGCGAGAACGACAGAGCGAGAGAGAAAACGAGAGAGCGAGAGAGCGAGAACGAGAGAGCGAGAGAGCGAGGAGGCAGGCCAAGAAAAGCCCAGTGAAAGATGTCGAGGCGGGTATCTCTTCTCTCTGGGGTGAGCAGATTAAACGATTGTGACAGCAATTTGGGCAAAACAACATTCGTAGCTGAGACAGACAGACAGACAGAGGACTGGCCTGTCTGGGAGAATAGTCATTCATTACGGAGGGAATGTGGAGACGGACAGGGTTCCAGCTCACCACTATCAATTAACTGCAGCTCTCTTTGTATGCCGAGGAGGCTGGATGAAACTCGACAGTCCTCCACCGAGTCCCCACTCGGCTTCTTAACATGCAAGACTCCTTTTCTATCTTTCTATCGAGCAGCTCTAAAGGCTGCTGTGATATGAAAGTTTAATGTGAGTTTTATATGAATGGCACTTTACCGTGTTGTGTGTGGAAGGTCCCTTTAATTACTTTTTATGGTAATTTTGTGTCTTTTTTTTGTAATTTTGTGTCTTTTTAAAATACCTTTGTGTCTTTTTTAATAACGTGTCTTTTTTTGGTAATTTTGTGTCTTTTTTCAATTAATCTTGTATCTTTTTTTGGTAATTTTGTGTCTTTTTTCAATTAATCTTGTATCTTTTTTTGGGTAATTTTGTGTCTTTTTTTAACAACTTTGTGTCTTTTTTGGTAATTTTGTGTCTTTTTTAATAACTTTGTGTCTTTTTCGGTAATTTTGTGTCTTTTTTAATAACTTTTGTGTCTTTTTTAATTACTTTGTGTCTTTTTTGTAATTTTGTGTCTTTTTAATAACTTTTGTGTCTTTTTAAAATAATTTTGTGTCTTTTTAAAAATAATTTTGTGTCTTTTTTAATAACTTTGTGTCTTTTTTAAATAATTTTCTGTCTTTTTTAATAACTTTGTGTCTTTTTTCAGTCATTTTGTGTCTTTTTTGGTCATTTTGTGTCTTTTTTTTAGTAATTTTGTGTCTTTTTTTGGTCATTTTGTGTCTTTTTTGGTCAATTGGTGTCTTTTTGATAATTTTGTGCCTTTTTTTGTCATTTTGTGTCTTTTTTTGGTCATTTCGTGTCTTTTTTTAGTAATTTTGTGTCTTTTTTTGGTCATTTCCAGCTCACCACTATCAATTAACTGCAGCTCTCTTTGTATGCCGAGGAGGCCGTGTCTGAAACTCGACAGTCCTCCACCGAGTCCCCACTCGGCTTCTTAACATGCAACACTCCTTTTCTATCTCTCTATCTCTCAGCTCTAAAGGCCTGCAGAGCTCCTCCGGTGGCTTCACACACCTGCATGAGAAAACAAAAGGCTCGGTGACTCAGCTGGCTCACCGGAGGTGTGTGAGTTAGCAGAGTGAGTTAGCCTGCGTGGGGAACCTGAAGGTCACAAATGCAGAAGGATGTTTTTTTTCTCCTCTTTGGACCTTTTTCAAAGCTGCACTACATGTCTCTGTCTGGTTATTTACCTGTGTGAGTAATATCTCTCACACTTTACACCAGGGGTCTCAAACTCAGATTACCTGGGGGCCGCTGAAGGCAGTCAAAATGACCAAAAAAAGACACAAAATTACTAAAAAAAAGACACAAAATGACAGAAAAAAAGACACAAAATGACTTTAAAAAATTACACAAAATGACCAAAAAAGACACAAAATTATAAAAAAAAGACACAAAATTACAAAAAAGACACAAAATTACAAAAAAAGACACAAAATGACTGAAAACACTAAATTACTTTAAAAAGACATGAAATTACCAAAAAAGACAAAAAAAATGCTAAAAAAAGACACAAAATGACAGAAAAAAAACCCGAAATTACTTAAAAAAGACACAAAATGACCAAAAAAGACAAAATTACTTAAAAAAAGACACAAAATTACTTAAAAAATGACACAAAATTACCAAAAAAGGCACAAAATGACTGAAAAAACACTAAATTACTTTAAAAAGATACAAAATGACCAAAAAAGGCACAAAATGACAAACAAAAATACACAGAATTACCAAAAAAAGACACAATTATTTAAAAAAAGACACAGAATTACCAGAAAAAGACCCAAAATTACCAAAAAAGTAATTAAAGTGACCTTCCACACACAACACGGTAAAGTACCATTCATATAAAACTCACATTAAACATTAAAACACATTATCAAGGTGGGGGCCACAAAATATCGTCACGAGGGCCACAATTGGCCCGCGGGCCACGAGTTTGAGACCCATGCTTTACACAGTGTGAAAGCAGGGCTCAAACACCATTCCTATGCCGGACTTAAAGGTAAAACAAAGAAAAACAACGTAAAGACGGTTATGGAGGAGTTCTGTCCAGCCCCCGGGGAAAAAAAGTACAGTCAGCCTCAACTCTGACCTTACGTTACCGTGGCAACCAAAAGAACCAAAAGTAGTTTAAAGTGACAGTACTCAGAAGGCGCTCATTACAAGGTCTGCAGCCAGACTCTCTTGAAGTTTTTTTAGAGGGCCTTGATGGAGAAGGATGAGTTTGTGTTTTATTTCTATCCAGCAGAGCTGCAGTAAGATCAGCATGCAGCAGGAATCAGAGCTGTGTGTTCTAATGGAAGGTAAGAACATCATTAATTGTTCTGCTTTTAACAGTGAGCAGCCTTCTGTATTACTTACACAGCAGTTTCTGCACGGGAAAAACATAAAAGGATCTTTTGTGTCATTATGTTAAACTATCATTGTGTGCAGAGGCATAACGTATGTGAATGATTGTATTTGTGTGTGTGTGTGTGTGTGTGTGTGTTCTTGTACTTCCTACATAGTGAGGACCAGAACACGTTTTTAACCAACAGAGTGAGGACATTTTTGCAAAGTGAGGACATTTCGGCCAGTCTCACTTCTTTAAAGGCTTTTTTTTAGATTTCAGACTTTGTTTTAAGGGTTAAAGGTTACATGATAATGATAATTAACTGAAACTGTATTGTGTGGTGACAAAACTAACTAAAATTATAGTGAAAATGTCCTTCGTTTTCCTCTTTGTCAACTTTTTTCAGACATAATGAAGATGGATAAGACAAAGGAAATAAAGGCACAATTAACTGTGACCTCTTTTAATCTCCCACCCAACAAATACCCCATTACAAAAAACTACAACTAATAAAAACAAAAACTAAAGCATTTCAATCTTAAAACTAACTGAATTTGAAAACAAAAATTCACAACAAAATTAAAACTAAAACTAATGAAAAATCCAAAACTATTATAACCTTGCAAGGGAATTCACTGTTCCAATGAGGGTCCTCACAAAGATAGAAGTACGAGAATGTGTGTGTGTGTGTGTGTGTGTGTGCGTGTGTGTGTGAGTTGACCTTGAGGAGCGCCGTTCATCACAGTGGGGAAAGGGAACCAAGCAGAGACACAAAGCCTTATCGGAGAAAATACTCTTGTTGTCGGAAATAGCAGTGATGAAACTGCTGATGCTGCAGCTCTACTGTAGTTTTTCACAGCATTGGCAATTTGAGCCACTCAGTTGCTCAACGCGCTCACTCTAGCCCGTCCTGATGCTTTAAGCTTTAACGCTTTAACGCTTTAACGCAGCTAACCAGTGGCTCTGTTGGCAACTTTTGTTTGCAGGGTTCACTTTGGGTAATGCTCAGATTTAAAAACACACATGTGAGGCAGCATTATTTATTTATTTATTTATTTTTAACTTTCTTTTATTGGTTTTATGTACACCAGTGGTTCCCAACCTTTTTCTTGAGGGACCCACAATTTTACCATTGTAAACTTTGGCGAACCCCCCATTGTCCATTGCTTCTATGAAGCCAAACAATGTAACTTTCATTGTTCCCTCTCTTTTTCTTTTTGAGATATTCAGCATTCTCGTCTCCCTGACGCTTCGCCATTTTTGTTTCTGTTTTTAGGCGAGGTTACCACCAGGTGAGGTTACCGCCAGGTGAGGTTACCGCCAGGTGAGGTTACCGCCAGGTGAGGTTACCACTAGGTGAGGTTACCACTAGGTGAGGTTACCACCAGGTGAGGTTACCACTAGGTGAGGTTACCACCAGGTGAGGTTACCGCTAGGTGAGGTTACTGCTAGGTGAGGTTACCACTAGGTGAGGTTACCACTAGGTGAGGTTACCACCAGGTGAGGTTACCGCTAGGTGAGGTTACTGCCAGGTGAGGTTACCACTAGGTGAGGTTACCACTAGGTGAGGTTACCTCTAGGTGAGGTTACCGCCAGGTGAGGTTATCGCTAAGTGAGGTTACCGCCAGGTGAGGTTACCACTAGGTGAGGTTACCACCAGGTGAGGTTACCACTAGGTGAGGTTACCTCTAGGTGAGATTACCGCCAGGTGAGGTTACCGCTAGGTGAGATTACCACCTGTTGAGGTTACCGCCAGGCGAGGTTACCGCTAGGTGAGGTTACCGTTTGGTGAGGTTACCACTACGTGAGGTTACCGCTAGGTGAGGTTACCGCCAGGTGAGGTTACCGCCAGGTGAGGTTACCGTTAGGTGAGGTTGCCGCTGGGTGAGGTTACCGCCGGGTGAGGTTACCGCCAGGTGAGGTTACCGTTAGGTGAGGTTGCCGCTGGGTGAGGTTACCGCCGGGTGAGATTACCACTAGGTGAGGCTACCGTTAGGTAAGGTTACTGTCAGGTGAGGTTACCGCTAGGTGAAGTTACCACCAGGTAAGGTTACCGCTAGGCAAAGTTACCGCTAGGTCAGGTTACCGCCAGGTGAGGTTACCGCTAGGTGAGGTTACCTAGCGGTGAATTTTACTGTGTGTCTGGTTAGGATCCACACTAATGCACAGTTTCTAATCTCAGGTATTCTAAAGAAACAAATTTGGTTTTTCCAAGTGAATTCTCTCCATCCATGTGACTGTGTAGTTGTCTGGTGTATTATTTTCCACATATCAAACCAGTGAAGCAGCATCATTATGTTTATTTATCTGCTGCTGGAGCTGGATGGTAAAGATGGGCTCAAGGTAAAGCCCACTGCTTCTGATTGAGAATGATTCTGCTGAACCTCTTCTTTTTAATATGTTTTAACATCTAAAAGAAGGAAAGTTAGAGCGAGACAGGGCGAGGACGTAATGAGAAAAGCTGCAGCTACATTTCGACTCATGAGCGGATGTTTACCTGGTGCCTACCTTGAACCCAACCACTCTAAGAACAAGCAGGCAAATTCTTTTCAGCTAAACCGAACCAAGTTGAATAGTTTCCAAGTACTTTCACAGGCGACAACACGACAGCTGGTGCTGGTGTCATGGTCTGGAGGATGGAGAGAGAAACTCATAATGCAGAACAAAGTTCACCAGCATTAAACTTTTAGCTAAGGTTAGCACAATAAGTTGAATCAGACTATGGTGAGAAATGAAATGCTGTTAATAAATAACCACCTGCAGGTTTACCAGTTACAACAGCAACAGAGAGAGAGATATGTATGTGTTAGAGCCATTCCACCTTCTGTACGTGGTCTGGATGATATGGTGATATGTCGCTCTAAAACTTCTGTATACCTTTCAGCATTAACAGAGCCTTCACAGATATGAGAGTTAATCCAGGATACCACGGGCACTAACACACCGTCATACCTTCACAGATGTGAGAGTTAACCCGAGATGCCACGGGCATTAACACACCCTCATACCTTCACAGATACTAGCTTTTGAATTTGTAACAATCTGGATCCATATACTTCTATTTTGTCAGATATATAGTTTACATCTTAGGCTTTGATGCTTGGTTATGAGACTTTGGATGAATTAGATGCACCAATATTTCTTGGACAATTCTGATTATGATTTCATTTTTGGTCAATTTGTGTCTATTTCAATAATTTTGTGTCCTTTTTGGTCATTTTTACATGTATTTTTAGTCATTTTGTGTCTTTTTTACATTTATTTTGGGTCATTTTGTGTCTTTTTTGGTCATTTTTACATTTATGTTGGTCATTTTGTGTCTTTTTTGGTCATTTTTACAGTTATTTTTGGTCATTTTGTAATTGTTTTGGTCATTTTGTGTCTTTTTTGGTCATTTTTACATCTACAATGATGGAAACATTCTTGTTAATAACCCAAATCATCAAGAAAACCATGTTAAATGTCTAGATATCAGCTCTTAAATTAAACTCTTATCAGCTATTTTTGTTGTCATCATTAAAAAAATGTACCTTTATTGCACCAGGCATTAAAATGAACAAGAAACTAAAGAAAACAATAGTCTATTTTTTTCCCATGACTATAGACATGTAGTCTTTTTAAACAACAGGGTAAATGTAGAGTAACTGAAATAGAAAGATATCTAGTGGCACCTTAGACTGCTATATTCACTTTTATCTTTACGGCAGGCCAAGTGACATTTTTCCCACCGACCGCCATAATAAAAGAGACAAGTGTTGACTGCAGGTCAATGATAGCTCTTTGTACCAGAGTCACCTCAGGGTCGTGTATCTAGCTCTCCGAATACATCTATAATTTAAATCGGTGTGTGTTTTTTGCCAGGCAGAGGGGTGGACAGCCTTTTGTTTTAGCCCTGAAGGCAACTGGCTGCTTGTTTATTTGATTAAGTTTCAGAGTGTACTTCTTATTGCAGTATCTTAGTATTCTTGCTCCCATTACGCTGGACAGAAATGAACTCGGTGACGCCACAGATGTCACTAAGGTCCGGCCTTCAGTGGATCCAGTTTTACATTTTGAGATCAGCCATGAATCTTTTATTTGATCAGGGAATATAAAAAGTCAGCTTTTGCATTTTCAAGCTTTGTGTCACCTGACTGACCCGAGCAGACAACTTGTTTTATATCACTGATGACAGTGGTATCAATATGCAAAACACACCAGTCAAAGCTGTGTGTGTGTGTTCTTGTACTTCCTACATAGTGAGGACCAGAACACATTTTTTAACCAACAGAGTGAGGACATTTTTGCAAAGTGAGGACATTTCGGCCGGTCCTCACTTCTTTAAAGGCTTTTTTTTTTTAGATTTCAGACTTTGTTTTAAGGGCTAAAGGTTACATGATAATGATAATTAACTGAAATTGTATTGTGTGGATACAAAACTAACTAAAATTATAGTGAAAATATCCTTCGTTTTCATCTTTGTCAACTTTTTCATACATAATGAAGATGGATCAGACAAAGGAAATAAAGGCAAAATTTACTGTGACCTCTTTTAATCTCCCACCCAACAAATACCCCATTACAAAAAACTACAACTAATAAAAACTAAACTAAAGTTAACACTAAAACTAATAAAAACTTAACTAAAATTAACACTAAAACTAATAAAAACTAAACTAAAATTAACACTAAAATGAATAAAAACTAAACTAAAATTAACACTAAAATGAATAAAAGCTAAACTAAAATTAACACTAAAACTCATAAAAACTAAACTAAAATGAACACTAAAATGAATAAAAACTAAACTAAAATTAACACTAAAACTAATAAAAACTAAACTAAAATTAACACTAAAACTAATAAAAACTAAACTAAAATTAACACTAAAATGAATAAAAACTAAACTAAAATTAACACTAAAACTAATAAAAACTAAACTAAAATTAACACTAAAATGAATAAAAACTAAACTAAAATTAACACTAAAACTAATAAAAACTAAACTAAAATTAACACTAAAATGAATAAAAACTAAACTAAAATTAACACTAAAACTAATAATAACTAAACTAAAATTAACACTAAAACTAATAATAACTAAACTAAAATTAACACTAAAACTAATAAAAACTAAACTAAAATTAACACTAAAACTAATAAAAACTAAATTAAAACTAAAGCATTTAAAAAAATAGATAGTAAACTAAAACTACTGAATTTGAAAACAAAAACTCTCAACAAAATTAAAACTAATGAAAAATCCAAAACTATTATAACTTTGCAAGGGAATTCACTGTTCCAATGAGGGTCCTCACAAAGATAGAAGTACAAGAATGTGTGTGTGTGTGTGTGTGTGTGTGTGTGTGTGTTGGCGGGAGGCTACGTCAATCACTGTCACATGATGTGACCTGAACTGAAGGAATACATTATGCAGTGGAATCATTTTTTTCAGGTTTTTGGGTTCAGAGGGAAGGTTCAGAGCCACAAACAGCAGAGAAAGTTTAATACGGATCCTGTGAACTTTTCAGACGGAGAGCAGGAGGAGGAGAGGAATCCCAACAGAGCCTGATTATCCAGATATAAAAAGGCAGTAAAAATCATCCAGCTGTGAGCGGCTGAGCTTATTAACGCTAGTGACCAGATGAACACTTGAGTTAGCTCCAACTGACATTTAAGGCTGTTAAGTACATGCTTGTTAGGTTCTTTCTCAAACAGTAAAAGTTTAAATTTCAGCCATAATTCCCCTTTTAAACATGAGGAAATGTGTCTACTTCAAAGTGAGACTTTAGATTGCATGTATTTTCTGATATTTCTTATATTGTAGAGTGGTATCTGCAGCCTCGAGCGCAGTTTCCAAATTTATTTTTTGACAATTTATGATGTCATCCACTCTAGCCTCTCCATAGGGTAACATTGGGGGGATTTTTTGACCGAGGAATGTCTTATATTTATTTTCATGGAGCTACGATTTTAAATAAATCTTGTGAACTATCAATTAAAGAGTCGACCATCATTCAACCAGGAATGCTACTAAACATACATTCAAACCACAAAAACAATCAACCTGGTCTCACAGAAATCCGTGAAATAGCCACGGATTTCGCTTAACTCAAAATCCGTGGAATAGCCACGGAATCGCTCAAATTTCCGTGAAACTGACACGGATTTCGCTACAATGCAAGTTAATGACAGTCATATCCCGTGGCTATTGGTTTGTTCCAAGTCACGTGACTTTCAAGGTCCCGGCGGTCAGAACAAAAAAACATGGCGGACAGTTCTCTAATTTTTAGTGAAAAATCAATATTTTGACTTAGTTTCTGCATAAAAATGGATTTTGATCACATTTGTAGCGAGAAATATATGTTTTATTTTCTAAATATTCACTCAGTGAATGTACATAATCACTTTGTATGTTGGAATAGCCACGGGATATGACTATGTCATTAACTTGCATTGTAGCGAAATCCGTGGCTATTTCACGGATTTCTGTGAGATCATGTTGAAAACAATATAGAGCATGTATGTTATGCAGTAAACCAGCAATTTATTAACCCTCTATGGTACGCATTATGATGCCAATTAGGTAAAAAAAAAATGTTTGGAGTGGGGTTTTTTTGTCTTAAAATAGAGTAAATAAACATAATCTGAAGACATTTTATAATTCTTTTTTTTTTTGGAAGTTTTTGGGGTTTGTTGCCTGTAGGAAACATTGTCCCATTGAACCAACGACCCATTGAAATTAATGTCTTTCTAAGTGTATGAAACTATCAAAAATGAAGGTTTACTCACCTATCAGTAGGAATATTATTATTATTATTATTATATTTTTTCTAGATGGAAAATTACGTTTTGAGTGATTTTGAGGAAATGCGTCTACTTCAAAGTGAGACTTTAGATTGCGGCCTCGAGCACAATTTCCAAATTTATTTTTTGACAATTTTTTCTCTCCCTCCTCCTCTAGGGATGATGTCATCCAGACTAGCCTCTCCATAGGGTAACATTGGGGGATGTTTTTGACCGAGGAATGTCTTATTTTTATTTTCATGGAGCTACGAGCCAGGAATGCTACTAAACATACATTCAAACCACAAAAACAATATACAGCATGTATGTTATGCAGTAAACCAGCAATTTATTAACCCTCTATGGTACGCATTATGATGCTAATTGGGAAAAAAATGTTTGGAGTGGGGTTTTTTTTGTCTTAAAATAGACAAAGAAATTTTATAATTCTTTTTTTTTTTTTTTTTTACGTTTTTGGGGTTTGTTGCTCATAGGCAAGTTAAAAATAACGTTTTTAAAATTAATTTTAACATAATTTATTTAACAATCATGTGTAAAACATTCAGTAGCTTCAACAGGGTACAAAACATAACATTATACATTTAAAAACATTATAAAAGTAACTTTTTTCACCGGTTTCTTGTCTGAATGTTGCCTGTAGGAAACATTGTCCCATTGAACCAACGACCCATTGAAATTAATGTCTTCAACAGTCTAAGTGTATGAAACTATCAAAAATAAAGGTTTACTCACCTTTTAGTAGGAATATTTTTTTCTTGATGGAAAATTACGTTTTGAGTGACTTTGAGGAAATGTGTCTACTTCAAAGTGAATCTTCAGATTGCATGTTTTTTCTTCTACTTCAGATATTTTACATGTTATTCATGTCATGCTGACATTTCTAACAGCCCTTAGCAAGTACAGAAATCTGTCTAGCAGAATAGAAATGTCACTTTTTAATCATTTTCCTGGCTAAAACACCAAATAGACAGATTATTCTTGAGAGGCGTGGATGACATCATCACTAGAGTGTAGAGGGAGAGAAAAAAATTGTCAAAAAGAAAAATTTGGAAACTGTGCTCCAGGTCGCAGATACCACTCTTCTAGATGGAAAATTATGTTTTTTTTTTGTGGCCCAAAATGGCAAAGCTGTTTCCTTTGGAAAAGTCTGCAAAATAGAGTTTCAATATGGCCTCCTGGAGGTCATGTGACAAAGTCAAGCATTGCTATTGGTTCCCTATACTCTTCCCTCTTTTATAAAGTATCGCATCACTCAAAAACATGCATTGTAGAAATTTAACAGGCCAAAAAAGGGGCAACCTTGTACTATAGAGGGTTAACTTTATGCAAAAAGCAATAAGTGTTTTTGGCAAGGTACCGTGGTAACTCAATGTATTTTGTGGAACGCATTTCTCTGCAGGTGGGTATGCATGCACGCACATATACATAAACCGCCTTCAAAATAAAAGCATTGCAGGAAAGCTCCTGCCCAATGCCCAGGTCTGGTCTGGATACTTTAGTGTTTAAACTGCAGGCCTACATTAATGAACAAGATATTATAAAAAAAGAAGAGAAACCAGAGAACACGAGAGAATGACCCAGAGAGGTTTCGTGTTCTATCACACGAAACTCCTGCCTCACTAATTCAGATTTCCGGCCGGAGATTAGACGGTACAGGTTTCGGCTGTCGCCCCTGTTGCAACACATGACCCGGTGAGGTCAAATATGCTCAATAGAGTCAGTCTAATGAGTAGCTCTCTCCCACATGGAGCTGCTGGTCCAGGGGAGATGAAGGAGGTTTCAGATAGAAGGGTTAAGCCTTGTAGCTGTGAGTGTGCAGTAATTAGACAGAGACGGAAACCACTTGGCTGTGAATGACCTTTGAAATCAAGCTACACCTGAAGGCTGCTGACAGACGGGCAGAATCTGAAACTGCCTGCACACAGAAAGGACCCGGCTATCTAGAAATCATACTTAAAAATAGACTGTTTATTCAGGTGGTAACCTCCCAGTCTGAGCAGACCTGGAAGTGCCTGCATTCTTTCAAAAGTCCAACAGGGATCAACAGCAGTAGTTGCAAAAGACCTCCGGTCCTATCTATCACAATACAAAATGAGAAAACTTCTCACTTGATTTATTACCTCAGAAAAAAAATATCAAGGCTACAGTTTGGTCTCAATCTCTAGTTTCAAGTCTTTTTCAAGACAGTATTATGTCCATCCATCCATCCATCCATTCTCGTCCGCTTATCCGGGGCCGGGTCGCGGGGGCAGCAGGCTAAGCAGGGCATTAGTATTATGTTAATTTTGTAAATAATGGTCCCATTTAGAAGAAAATGGAAGATAAAGCAGGGTATAATTTGGGGCGTGGCTACCTCTGATTGACAGGTCGCTAACATGGCAGGCTGTCAGTTAGTCAGGAGAGAAATCATACGATTCTTTATCTTATATTTTCTTCTAAATGGGGCCATTATTAGAACTATTACCATCAAATTGTCTTAAAGAAGATTTTTTACTAGTGATTGAGACCATAGTGTTGTCCTAAAAATGTTTTCTGAAGTAATTAATCAAATGAGAAGTTTTCTCATTTTGCATTGAAATGAATGGAACAAAATGCTTTTGCAGCCGTCATCAGTGCCCCCTGCTGGAATTTTCAGCAGAATGCAGATTAAGGCACTTCCTGGTTTGCCTTCCTGCTCAGACCCGGAGGTTGCCGCCTGGCTAAGAGTTTGTTATTGTTTTGTTATTGTTAGATACACTCGTCCTCGTGCCTTTCCAATCCAAATATAGTCTCTCCAAACCAAACCAACGGGTCACGGTGACTACGTCTATTATTTATACACAGTTTATGTTCCTTCCTCACTTTGGTTGCAGTATTTTCTCCAGGCTTTTATTTGCTGATTTGATACTTTAAGCTCCAGCAAGTGTCGGGGGGCCAAGGAACGGGAGAACAATGACAATCCTTGGTGATCTAACATGGTGACTGGTCTTTTTTTTCTTACTGAAAAACAGTACCTGAAGCTTTGTCTGGCCCTTTTTTAACAACCTCAAGCAAAAGTCGATAAGACCTCAAACTGAACACAGACAGTAGGAATAAAAAACTGTTTTCTGGCTGATTGCTTATGTGGATAGGAAGAGGAGAAACTTAGGAGAAACTTAGTTTTTTTCTTGTCTTTGAAGAAAATTGAGTCTTGTTTTTTATTTTGGTCATTAAATGTGTCCTGCAGAGGCTTTATGTAAACAGCTCACTGGCCTTACAAACATGCTAAATGCATTTCATTCCCCATTTGCAAACCAGATTTCTCAAACTATTTGGGCATTTGCATCGTTTAAATTAATGTTTTTGTCCGTTATTCTCCTCCGCTGCTCTTTGCTATGTTCTTCTGCATTTTAATATCTCCAACTGCTTATCAGTAGTTACTATGGAACCTGCAGCAGGAATGTGTGTGGCATATTCACCTGTTGTGGGTGTGTGTGTGTGTGTGTGTGTGTGTAGATGTGATTGTGAGTGTGCCTTCAGAAATACAAAAAGTCAAAGATCCACAGGGTGCCAGTCACTTAAAAAGTTCTGGATGTGAGAAAAGACAGAGGTTTGTAACTAGAATATGAACTAGGTGTGAAATACAATGTTATGATTGTTACTATTATTATTATACTTTGCAGAGATATCTTTCCCAACACCGTTATTGGTACCAATGGCACTGAAGCACAGTGTACACAGTCTGCAATAATTAAGATGTCAGATATACTTTATAATTGCTTGTACCTTAGAGTCCCTGAAGCATCTGATTATCTATTATCGAACCTGGTCTCACAGGAATCCGTGAAATAGCCACGGATTCGTTAAACTCAAATTTCCGTGAAACTGACACAGATTTCGCTACAATGCAAGTTAATGACAGTCATATCCTGTGGTCCCGCATTACTCTGCTATTTATGTAAATCCAGCTGTGAGATTGCCCGAAGTTGATTGGACCTTCTGGAGCTGTGAGACCGCCTACTTCCTGGTTGCCTCTACTGGTCTGTGATTGGTGCGGCGGAGATTCCTGCGAGTCAGCCAATCAACAGACTGCACTTTATAAAAGGCTCATGTGTCTACAGTTCATGGCGGCTGTGAGACAGTGAGCAGTCTGCCTTTACGGTTGGGTTCACATCAATTTATGTAATTAGGAATATTGTATTATTGAGTGTTGCAGCAGTATTGCTTGACTGTCTGAGTGGTTCAGACAATCTTTTTTTTGGAATCTTTCTAAGTTCTGTAGTTTGTAAATTCCTTAGATAAAGCTTATGGGTGCTGACCTCTTTTTGTTCTTTAGAGTTTTCTTTAAGCCAAGAGCTTGGTGGTTAATTTATTTTACTTTGTGTATTGTATTGCCTAATTGTCAGCCCCATACAGCCCCCTTTTGTCAAATTTTGTTGTATAAGAGCATTCTCTTACTGGTTAAATAAACACCTGATTTAACCAGAACTGCCCAGTGTTGCGTTCCACCTCATTTCTATTCCTTTTCACATGTTACAGCTCTCAAAATCAAGCCGGGTCGTAACACCATCTCAGGCACTTCACATAAAATATTTTGTCATTTTTACCTGCAAGTGTCCTCATGTAAACGGGGCCTTAAATCTCAATTCTCAATGGTCAGTTTTTTCACCTGGTTAAATAAAGGATATTGATTGATTTATAATAATAACAATAGAAATCATGGATGAAAACCTTTCTGAAAACAACCTAAAGTGTCTGTTCTCACAGATAAATTTTGTTTTGTGGCTGGGGAGAGGAACATCTGGAATGCCCTGTTAGCCTGCTGCCCCCGCGACCCGGCCCCGAATAAGCGGAGGAAAATGGATGGAATTATCTGTTTCGTCTAATTATCCTCTAGGTTTGATAGGTGACATGAATTTAGTAACTTTCACAGATATATAAGCATCATGTCAATACATAGACTGCTGTTTGCTGTCTAGGTATTATTATCTCATGTTCTGGTTCATCTCTTTTCTCTTTGGCTTGTCAGTGTCACTGTCAGACTTTTATTGTGTTCCTGTTGTTGACACAGTTTGTTGAATGTGACTTGTGAAGTGTGATGTTTCATATTTGAGCTTGTGTGTGAGCCAGATAATCTGTGAAGCTCTCCGGACAGCAGCAGCTCGCGGTGCGTGCATGTTTTATGCCCATCTATCAGTAAAAGTAGCTTTTTCACATGTTTGTCCCCCGAGTTCAGAGAGGAGAGCTGATCCCGTGTGATGGGCCCTCAAACACTGACAACCTTGTTAAAATGCATCGCAGGGGCTGGAAAAGGAATAAATAACGGCGGTAGAAGAAGAGAAAAGGGTGCGGAGGAAAAAAAATCAACACACTGACATGTGGTTTGTCTAACAATGTACCGCCTGCCGGGGTTTTAAAAGATTAAAATGTCTGAGGTTCATTTTTTTTGTACCTCCTCATTAGGACACGTCTTGTGTGACTTCTCATTGTCAAGTGCGTTTGATATTGTTACATTTTGTTCCCGTTGATAGCAATTTGCATTTTTCTTTGGTGAAACATCTTGTTCCGTGTGTCACTACAAAGGATTGGTTCCTTTTTTTCTGAGATCCTTTTTCTGTTGCACTCTTCCTTCCCCTCGTATCGTACCTCGTTTCTTTTCTGCTGGATTTCAGACTGGTATAATGTGTGTAACACTCTGTGTCCCCACTGTTTAACCATTTATCGGGGCGAAGAACTGTATTTGGTAACTTCAGTGGATATCTAAATGAGGTCCCCGTGTCTCTCTGTTTGGTCGTAGAACCACATGGACTTGTACGAGGAGAACTGGACTATGACGGCATATTAAACCTCTGGAGTCGTAGTAGTTAAGTTGAACTCAAGTATGTTAATACATCTGCATTGAACATCATGGTAAGATTTATGCTTACCTAGTATACTCTCCTATAATCATGTAACTCTTTTTATAATCATGTCTTGTACTATTTAATATATATTAGAATCATGTTAATATATATTATAATCATGCTAATATATATTATAATCATGTTAATATACATTATAATCATGTCTTGTACTACTTAATATATATTATAATCATGTTAATATACATTATAATCATGCTATATCTGTGTAAATGATGTAAATGATAATGATCACCATACCATGCTGGTATCATCTTTTTCAGCTCTTTTGTCATTTTGACTTAATGCATTAACATTTTGAAACAAAAAAATCACATAACAACATGTTAAAAAAAAAAAAAAACTAACACAAAATTACTAAAACACATACAAACATTGTTTTTATACAAAAACACACAAGAAACACACAAAAACACACCAAAAAATTACCAACCCCCCGCCCATAAAAACACACAGAACACACACATAAAAACCTCAAAAAACACAAAAAAAATTACAAAAAACGCACAAAAAAATACAAAAAACACACAAAAAATAGTCCAAAATCACAAAAAACAGGGTTGCAAATTTACTAGATTAAAGTGCTATATCTACAAGGAAAAAAAGTGCAGATTTAAGAGATTTAAAGTGGCAGATCTGCTCAATAAAAGTCGCAGATTTACGAGACAAAAGTGGGGGAAAAACACAAAAAAAGTTGTTTTTTTTACCACTTTTGCCTCGTAAATCTGCAACTTTTTTCTTGCAGATTCACCACTTTAACCCATAAGAACCCACGGTGACACGGGTGTAACAAACACTTTAAATCTTCTAGAATCTCCCATTTTCAGCTTTATGCTTCACCTTAACTCATTAAATCCCTAAGCGACACATACTCAACACTCTGGTGTGGTGACAGTCATGTGACTGTGACAAGAAGTAACTTCTCCAAAATATGTGTGTGACTGGAAACAAATCTAAAAAAGTAGCAAATTTCAAAAAGCTTATTTTTTGTTACTAGGCTAAATTTAAACCTATTTAACAATATCAATCCGTTAATAGGGTGTCCTTTTTGCATTTAACCCTATTAGGGTTTGTTATTTGTTTTTATTTATATTGATTTATTCTTATTTTGTTACTTGAAAACAAATCTGAAAAATAATTTGTTGCTAAACAGCACTATTAATGTCACAATGTTAATAAATGTTGTGGAGATGCAAAGAAAAAGGCAAATTTGTGTTTCTGTAAGCAGAAAAGGTGTCGAGTCTATTTATATAAAAATAAGAAATCTCATAAAAATAATACCATAAACATCCAATATGACATATATGTCACATTACATATCTTTGACATTTAGGAGTAGTATTTAAAAAAAAAACATCAGAAATGTGTTCTATGTGTTCCACTTGGTCTGTTGTATATCTCCCATATTTTTTATTCAAGGATAAATGGGTCTGGGTTTATATGGGTTAAATCACATAAATCTGCACATTTTTTCTCGTAGATTTGACACCTTAATCATGTAAACTTCTTCTTTTTTATTATTACCCCCCTCTCCTGGGTCCGAATGGTTTTTTTTAACACATTCTGGCTTTATATAATATCCTCCATTTATCTCTAGGGTTGAAATTTGGAATTTGCAAGTATTTCAATGAGTGCCCTATTAAGGGTTAAGCTGGACTCAAAGCAGGCGTGTATCATGTGGCTGAGTCAGTGTGGATCCTCCACTGAAGGAAGGAAGAAAGACTCCATACCTGCTGTACTGGTGCAGGCAGGTGGAGGTAGAATGATAAAATGAAAAGCCTTTGTGGAGATGAGATCTCAGCATTAATAGTGTCTCTGGTCTCTGGTGGGATCCACTACATCAGAAGCTCATTAGAGGAACACGCTGCTGGAGATGGAAGGAGAGGCAGCGAGAGGCCGGCGGTCTGTACACAGAGTGGAAAATACCACTCAGAGACAAAACACGTTGAGCTGTGATGGGTCACATTAATGCTTCTAGGCCACATCAGCCCAGTAAAAGGGACAAGTCACCTGCAAATCAAAAGGACATATTTATCTTCTTGGCTCTAGAAATCTAGGCCTTCTCTCTAATATAATGGAGCTACAGTCATGGAAAAAGTTATTAGATCATTGTTTTCTCTTTGCTTTCTTGTTCCTTGTAATGCCTGGTACAACTAAAGGTACATTTGTTTAGACAAATATAATAAAAACAACAAAAATATCTGATAAGAGTTTAATTTAAGAGCTGATATCTAGACATTTAACATGGTTTTATTGATAATGATTTTGGTTATTATCAAGAATGTTTCCATGACTGTAGATGTAAAAATGACCAAAAAAGACACAAAATAACCAAAAAAAGACAAAATGACCAAAAATGAATGTAAAATGACCAAAAAAGACACAAAATAACCAAAAAAAGACAAAATGACCAAAAATGAATGTAAAAATGACCAAAAAAGACACAAAATCACCAAAAATAAATGTAACAAATGCACAAAATGACAACAAAATAAATGTAAAAATGATCAAAAAGGACACAAAACTGTCGAAATAGACACAAATCCACCAACTGTGGGAGGAAGCTGGAGGACCCAGAGAGAACCTGTTGTGGAAAATATTAACAGATGACAAGATTTTCTTAGAAAGACAGTCCTGTGCAGATACAATACTCAAGATACACAAACAGGTCCTTGGTCCGAACAGCAACTGCGCAGTATCCTAATTCTGGTCTTATTTTACCTAATATTCTTGCGAAAAACTGTCATGGTTTCATGTTTTTGTTCCAAATGGTGCAGTGGGATTTCCTAAATCAGAGCTGCTCTGATCTTAATCAAGCAGGAGTTTCCTGTACAGAAACTGTGACTGTTGGTCAGATTCTGTGTTTGTCAAATCACATGTGATGCATTTTTAAACTGCTATATGTTTGATATTTTAATACATCTTCAAATTAAAACACAACAAACCCACGCTGACACAGGGAGAACATGCAAACTCCACACAGAAGAGCAGCAGGCTGGAGTCAAACCGGCGACCCTCTTACTCATATTGGGGGGTTTTTGGGGAGGAAGAAAGGCTCTCGGTTCATGATTTCTAGAAAAAGACGCTGCTATTTAGCTTTTTAAATGTATTTTTTGCGCTTTAAGCAGCGGGGCACCATCTAGTTCCATGTATTTTTTTTTATTTTGGGGTAAACTGTCCCTTTAACGACCTGAATTTCTTGGTTTGAGTAAAGTGAGATGTCTGGATGTTGGAGCAGCCTGTAGTAGTAGTAGCAGTAGCAGTAGTAGTAGTAGTAGTAGTAGTAGTTGTACTAGTAGTAGTAGTTGTAGTAGTAGTAGTAGTAGCAGTAGTAGTCGTAGTTGTACTAGTAGTAGTAGTTGTAGTAGTAGTAGTAGTAGCAGTAGTAGTCGTAGTCGTAGTCGTAGTAGCCGTAGCTGTAGTCACAGTAGCCGTAACCGTAGTCGCAGTAGCCACAGTCGCAGTCGCCGTAGCCGTAGTCGTAGTCGCAGTAGCCGCAGTCGCAGTAGCCGTAGTCGCAGTAGCCGTAGCCGTAGTCGTAGTCGCAGTAGCCGCAGTCGCAGTAGCCATAGTCGCAGTAGCTGTAGTCGTAGTCGTAGTCGCAGTAGCAGTCGCCGTAGCCGTCGCAGTCGCAGTAGCAGTAGTCGTTGTAGCAGTAGCAGTAGTAGTAGTAGTAGTAGTAGTCCTAGTAGTAGTAGTAGTAGTAGTAGTAGTCGTAGTAGTAATCGTAGTAGTAGTAGTAGTATTTGTAGCGTGCCTTTGAACATTTGGCTCGATATGCAACAAGCGGAGAGAAAAGAGGAGGGACTGGAGCTTGTCGGCACACTGTGTTCTCCTGTAGAGTTCTCCAAATGTATTTATCTATTGAAATTAATATCAAGATCAAGAGAAGGCTCAAAGTGGAACCTCTTTCATCACTGTAACACTTTTGATTAAAAAGTTATTATGCAGCGAAGGCACCCTGACACACTGACTGTGAATATGTTTCCTTCAGTGGATTTTTGGGGGTTTATTTTTACTTTTTTTGCTTCTTGTTATTACAGAAATACTGGAGATGGTTCACCTTTTTCTCTCTGTATTTACTGTGATTATAGTACATAAAATTAAATATAAATATGCATATACAGATGCACTGTAGCTCATTTTATTCATTTTCAAAAAATCAAGTTGTGTTTTATGTTTAGTCATAAATTTGAAAATACTTGAAATTGATCAAAAGAGTTTTATTTAAGAGCTGATATCTAGACATTTAACATGGTTTTATTGGTAATGATTTTGGTTATTATTATTGGTTATAAGAATGTTTCCATCACTGGAGATGTAAAATTACCAAAAAAGACACAAAATGACCAAAAATAAATGTAACAAATGCACAAAAATGACAAAAAAATAAATGTAAAAATGATCAAAAAAGACACAAAACTGTCGAAATAGACACAAATTGACCAAAAATACAGTCATGGAAAAAAATATTAAACCATTGTTTTCTTCAATTTCATAAGAGTTTAATTTCAGAGCTGATATCTAGACATTTTCCATGGTTTTCTTGATTATAACCAAAATAATTATCAATAAAACCATGTTAAATGTCTAGATATCAGCTCTTAAACTCTTATCAGCTATTTTTGTTGTTATCATTATATTTGTCCAAACTAATGTACCTTTAGTTGTAGCAGCCACCGCGCCTGTTATAACAGGAACACAATCAGCTAATTTTGATGCTGTGTGGGATAAAACCCTGTATGTAAATGTGTGTTGATGTTGGTCAGATAAAGTCTTTTATTGTCTCCCAGCTCTCCGGTCCTCTGCTCCTGATGTTAGATCATAAAACTGCTCAGATATTGTTTGCATGGCGGCACCAGATGATCACAAGCAGCAGATGTCCTCCCCCACAATGCAACACGCTCCAACTTCTGCTGCACATGAAGTTGAAAGACAAAGTATCCTATAGTGAATACATCACTGTGTGCTTTTATTGCTGAAAAGGGGGAAAAAAGGGGGTAACACAAGTCTGAAGTCAAATAATAAGGTAAAATGTTCACTGAACTAAAAATCTGAAAGCAATTTTAAGTGTTTTCTAATTCATGACGGAACAAAAAAAAATTAGATTTTTTGAAAATGAATAAAATGAGCTACAGTGCATCTGTATATGCATCTTTATATTTTATTTAATGTACTATAATCACAGTATATACAAAGAGAGAGAGTAACATGTAGAATAAGTTCAATAAAGTCTTTCAAAGGTTTGAGAAATGTTCACAACATTAACAGGTATACAGTCATGTTACAGTTATATATATATATATATATATATATATGTGTGTGTATTTTCACATCTGCAGTGATGGAAACATTCTTGACAAGCTAGTAACATTCAAAATAAGAGCACATGGATGTTATTGTGTCGAGTTATTTTTGGTCATTTTTACAGTTATTTTGTGTCATTTTTGGTCATTTTTAGTTATTTTTGGTAATTTTGTGTAATTTTTAGTCATTTTTACAGTTATTTTTGGTCATTTTTTCAGTTATTTTGGGGCATTTTGTGTCATTTTTGGTCATTTTTACAATTATTTTTGGTCATATTGTGTCATTTTTGATCATTTTTAAATATTTTTGATCATATTTTTAGGTCCTTCATTGAGTCAGCTTCAAGTCAGTAAATTTGTTTGGCTGCACTTGGAATTTCATGTACATACTTCTTTTATGTAAATATGTTTGTTGTTGTTTACACTACAGTACAATACTTAAAAATGTTTAAATGAAACATATTTTGTTTAAGGCATGGAGTGGAAAAATAACTCATTGAGTTGATATTATTTGTTGAGCTTCGTCCTCCAGTTCAGAAACCGTCTGAATGTGATCGTCTGTCTCAGTCGGAGGAGGACGGCAGCTCCAGCCGCTGTCAGACTGCACCTCTTAATACAATGGCGTACAAAATGACCAAAAAGACACAAAATGACAAAAAAAGACCAAAAATAACTGTGAAAATGCCCAAAAAAGACACAAAAATAACTGTAAAAATGACACAAAATGACAAAAAAAGACCAAAAATAACTGTAAAAATACCCAAAAAAGACACAAAATGACCAAAAATAACTGAAAATCACCAACAAGGACACAAAATGACAAAAAAGACCAAAAATATCTGTGAAAATGACAAAAAATGACACAAAATGACCAAAAATAAATGTAAAAATGACACAAAATGACCAAAAATAAAAATGCCCAAAAAAGACTCAAAATGACCAAAAATAACTGTTAGATGACCAAAAAAGACACAAAATTACAAAAATTAACAGTAAAAATGTGTGTGTGGCATGGAGTGGAAAGATAACTCATTGAGTTGAAATCATTTGTTGAGCTTGGTCCTCCAGTTCAGAACCGTCTGAATGTGATGGTGTGTCTCAGTAGGAGGACGGAGCGTCAGACTGGTTATTAGCCAGATGTCCATGAGACTAGCGGAGCAAAACCTTTTCTGATTTCCTCTCTGAATGACTTCCTCAGCCTCCGAGGGGTTCCTCAGGGATCTGGAGAGGATAGAAGGAGCCCCCAGCAGTGTTAACAGTCTGGGTGGCTTTAGATTTGTGTCTTTGTTCCTCCTCCTCCTCTCTCCATACGGCTCCTAATGTTTGATTTGCTCCTCTTAATCCTATGGAACACTCCTGGAATTAGCTGCTCTCATCTCGTGGTGCAGCTCAGCCT
This sequence comes from Centropristis striata, assembly GCF_030273125.1. NCBI lineage: Eukaryota > Metazoa > Chordata > Actinopteri > Perciformes > Serranidae > Centropristis > Centropristis striata. Next base: position 3,123,243 of record NC_081528.1, on the reverse strand, counting down.
CGCAGGAAGTCACACACATAATTTCACCAATTAAAGCTCAAAAAACGTTTTAAAAGAGGTGTGTGGGAGCGCGGCATATATGCATCTTCACACACACATCACATGTAAAGACAGGCGTTACACCAGACACACAGAGACTTAACCTGTAATTTCTTGCCATTCTCCACGGATTTAAAGTCTTTTCAGGTAGGAAATCAGAGTTCTGTGAAAATATCATGATTCCTGTGAGTTTTCCATCTGCAGTACCATGTATGTTTTTACTTTAATGTGCAGTTGGATAGAGAAACAAATCAAATGTGGTTCGTTTTGGCACAAATTCCATTATTTATTTGTTTATTGCTGTAGGTTTGGCTTGAAAGTGCAGCAATTAACATACAGTCATGGAAAAAAAATGATTAGACCTTTTTTTAAATATCTTCTTCATTTTAATGTCTGGTACAACCAAAGGTACATTTGTTTGGACAAATATAATGATAGCAACAAAAAAAAGCTGATAAGAGTTTAATTTAAAAAGCTGATATCTAGATATTTTCCATGGTTTTATTGATAATGATTTCGGTTATTATCAAGAATGTTTCCATCACTGTAGATGTAAAACTGACCAAAAAAGACACAAAATGACTCAAAATGACCAAAAATAACTGTAAAAATGACTAAAAAGACCAAAAAGAACTGTAAAAATGACCAAAAAGACCAAAAAGAACTGTAAAAATGACCAAAATAGAATGAAAATGACAAAAAAACCTATAAAAATGACCAAAATAGACACAAAATGACCTAAAATAACTGAAAATGTTTTCTTCAATTTCTTGTTCATTTTAAGTTTTTGAATACTTTTGATTTTGCCCTTCACGTACCACATAAAAAAATGTTTCCTATACCCATATTTGGTATCCATTTTTTCTTCACCTGTATGATCTGAAAATATTTTTTTTGTGTATTTTTTAAGTAATTTAGTTTTTTTCTGTCATTTTGTGAGTTTTTTCATATGACACAAAATGACCAAAAAAAGACAGAAATACCAAAAAAGACATAAAATTATTTAAAAAAGAAACAAAATGACCCAAAAAAAGAAACAAAATGACCAAAAAAAAGACACAGAACTTCCAAAAAAGACACAAAATTAAAAAAAAGACGCAAAATTACCAAAAAAAGACACAAGATTACCAAAAAAGACACAAAAATTACCCAAAAAGGACAGAAAATTACCTATAAAAGGACACAAAATGATCTAAAAAGGACACAAAATTACCAAAAAAGGACACAAGATTACCAAAAAAGACACAATATGACCCAAAAAGGGACACAAAATGACCAAAAAGGAAACAAAATTACCAAAAAAAAAAGACAGAACTTCCAAAAAAGACACAAAAGGACCCCAAAAAGGACACAAAATGACACCAAAAGGACATAAAAAATTACCAAAAAGGACACAAAATGACCAAAAAAAGACACAAAACTTCCAAAAGAGAAACAAAATGACCAAAAAAAGACAGAACTTCCAAAAAAGACACAAAATGACCCCAAAAAGGTCACAAAAGGACACAAAATTACCAAAAAAAGACACAGTCGTAGCTGGAAGAAGCTAGTTTTGACTGTGGAGCTAATCTGTTTTCCAGAATAACACCAAGCAGAGAGTCAACACAGAGATTTAAAGCTTCCAGTAGCTCTGTGGTAACGATCCAACATTCCTCTAAACACTCTGACTCTGACACATGTGAGAGTAATTATTCACCAGCTCCAGCTAAGAATAAAGATCCCTGTGTGGATCTTTATCTCTGAGGTCTCTGTGGTTCTTTCAGGTGTTTTCATGTTTGAATGTTAATTACCAGCATTCTGCACAGTGGTCAAGTGGGCAATTAGAGGGAACAAATTGATGAGTTAACACCTAATTGTGCATATTTAGTGGATAGTAAGAACGAGAGTTGCATCACCTTGAAATCTCAGCAGTGCTTTTAACAACACACAGAGGTGAAAGTGCCACTAATCTCATGGAAAAAGAGCCTTTGTGAAAGAGGACTCGGAGAGTTTATTCAGCCCAGTGACGCATTGAACTAATTAGCAAGAGTATTTTAGAGGAAAGACATTGCTGGGGGATTCTCATCATCACTCATGTCTCTTGTCTCTGTAGTTAAATGAAGTGTTATCTGTCATGTAGGCGCGGGGAAGAAAAGAGCGGGTCGGGGGTGGGTTTGTCAGCCAGCGTTCAGGACACTCATTATCTCTCCAAAGTGATGGTCATGTTTGAAAATGACTGAATTTTTAATGCCTCCCTCCCACACTCAGGTTGAAAGGACTGCCGCATTGGCAATAGATCTCAGTCCAATTTACTGCCACTGGAGACGCTTTTCATTCCTCTTCTGCTCATTCTCTCTCCTTCTGTTTATTCATGTGACTCAAAATTACCAAAAAAAGGAGAAAGAATTACCAAAAAAGACACAAAATGACCAAAAAAAGACACAAAATGACACAAAAAAGGACACAAAAAGACACAAAATGACCAAAAAAAGACACAAAAAAGGACACAGAATTACCAAAAAAGGATACAAAATGACACAAAAAAGGACACAGAATTACCAAAAAAGACACAAAATGACACAAAAAAGGACAGAGTGACCGAAAAAAGACACAGAATTACCAAAAAAGACACAAAATTATTTTAAAAAGACACAGAATGACCAAAAAAAGACACAGAATTACCAAAAAAGATACAAAATGACCCAAAAAAGACACAAAATGACACAAAAAGGACACAAAATGACCAAAAAAGACCCAAAATTACCCAAATAAACTCCCAAAATGACCAAAAAGGACCCAAAATTACTGGAATCAACATTTTGAACACAAAAAACACAACAAAAACACATTTATATATTCTTCTAAAAACCACACAAAAAATTACAAAAACTTACAAAAATGAGAAAAAAACACACACAAAAACACTTTGTATGTGTCTTTTTTGTGTGTTTTTTTAATGTATTTATGTCTTTTTTGTGTGTTTTTGTTTCAAGTATGTGTTTTCAGTGTGTTTTTGTGTGTGTATTTTTATGTATTTTTTGTAAAAAATAAAATACAAAAAACAGCCCTATTTATCCCTCCATCGCCTGACTATAGTTATTTATGCACGATTGCAGGTGTGAAACTATGGAATAAAATGTTTTATGCACCAAAATTCTTACAAGGGTTCTTCCAACAAAAAAAGACATAAAAACACACTCAAAACACACAAAAACACACCGAAAACACATTTATATATTCTTTTAAAAACTACACAAAAAGGTACAAAGGTAAAAAAAACACCTCGACCAAGTGTAAAGTGTTATTTTCCCTTTTTTGCAGATATTTAGAAATTCTGCAGTGTGCATTCAGCATTTTAATGTCTTTTAATGTCTTATTTTAACATGTTTAATGTTTTTATTGTGGTTTTTGTGTATTTTTATGTGTTTTTTTTTATTTTTTGTGCAGTTTTTTGTGTGTTTTTGTATTTTTTGAATGTTTTTTGTTATTTTTTGTGTGTTTTTATGTTTGTTCTTTGTGTGTTTTTTATGTGTGTTTTTGGTATTTTTTGTGTGATTTAAAAAAAAAAGTATGTGTTTTCGGTGTGTTTTTTGTGTTTTGAGTGTCTTTTCATGCATTTTTTTGTAAAATAAAATACAAAAAACAGCCCTATTTATCCTCCCATCTCCCGACTGTAGTTATTTATGCACCGTTGGTGGATAATATGCGCCCGATGCCAAGACAATTACGCCGATGGCTGCTTTGAAAGCGTTGAGCCCGTTCCAGGTCTGGTTGTGCCTGGCGGGAGGCAGCGGAGACGAGGCCAGCGCCGGGTGAAGGAGACACAGTTTGAGTGCGCTGAAGATTTTCTGATGATCCACCACAATGTTGACAGCCAAGGATGGAGCTGAATTAGAGCCATGTGGCCCCAAACATACAAAGAGCTGTTATAAGCTGTTATAGAGTCTCAGTGAAGGGGAAGGGGCTGAGGAGGTCAACAGGGATCATTAAACTCTGCTGCTGCTGCTGCTGCTTACTCACCACAACATCTATCGAGAAAGCAGGAAGTGTGTGTGTGTGTGTGTGTGTGTGTGTGTCTAGTTCATATACAACATGGTCTCACAGGAATCTGTGAAATAGCCACGGATTTGCTTAACTCAAAATCCGTGGAATAGCCACGGAATCACTCAAATTTCCGTGAAACTGACACGGATTTCGCTACAATGCAAGTTAATGACCGTCATATCCCATGCAGAAACTAAGTCAAAATATTGATTTTTTCACTAAAAATGAGAGAACTGTCCGCCATGTTTTTTGTTCTGACCGCCGGGACTTTAAAGGTCACGTGACTTGGAACAAACCAATAGGAAAATTGGTCATTAACTTGCATTGTAGAGAAATCCGTGTCAGTTTCACGGAAATTTGAGTGATTCCGTGGCTATTCCACTGATTTAGAGTTAAGCGAATCCGTGGCTATTTCACGGATTCCTGTGAGACCAGGTTCCAGATTTCGTATGTGTCTTGCACATGGGACTAAGGTGTGTATCCTTGATTTTGAAGATTTTTGAATTCATTTTTCAAAATATTATTTACGTAGAGCGTGTTGCAGCATTGCACTGTTTCCGATCAGATGCCTTTTAGTGGAGCTCCTCCCCCTTTTGGGGAGCTCCGCCCCCTTTTAGCGGAGCTCCGCCCCATTGTGTGATAGGCCTACACCTGGTCAGTAACACTATTCACTCTGGATTTCCACCCTGACTCATCTCATCAGTAAGTCTATTTAGCCTACCTATCTTTAGGAGTTTTAAAGTGGCTACAAGGTTCGATTTTCCAATAATATTCGAATAGTTTCCAGTGAATATCAATGTTCAATGTTCAATGTGCTGGATGGTGTGGTACCTTATGAAAAGTAAGTGTTTTATGGAGTTGCACATGTACATTTGCAATGTGCAAATTCTGTTATTCGTGATTAGCATGCTAAGCGGAGATTTAAGCCATTTCTTCCGCATCAGTTTGATCCATTGAAAACAGTAAAAACAAAAGATAGCGTTTCTGTGTTTTTTAAGGTTACACTAGCAGAAAAAAGTCAAGATAAGAAGAAAAAAGTCGATGTCAGGAGAAAAAAGTCAAAATGACAAGAAAAAAGTCAAAATAACGAGAAAAAGTCAAAATAATGAAAGAAAAAAAGTCAAAATAATGAGAAAAAAAGTCAAAATAATGAGAAAAAAGTCAAAATAAGAAGAAAAAAGTTGAGAAAAAATGTTGACAGAAGAACATCAATTATGGGATGTCCAAAAATTGGACCAAAACAAGAAAGTCACACTATAGCATGTCGTTTTTCTTCTATCGCTGCATTGATTTGTTTGGCCAAATGGCAATTTGCACCACAATACGAATACATACTTCCTACTGGCTCGGACGGATTTAGGGAAAAGAAGATAAAACCCTGAGAAGACCTCTTGTGTTTGATCTGCTGATTGGAATCTGAGTTTAAAGAAATCTCTGCATCATTTCTTCACCTGCTGAATGTCAACAATTTTCTTGCTTACAAGATTCTGTCAAGTTTCAAATTCAATCAGCGATTACATTCTACGCATCTGTGTCACTATTTATCAATGTAAAGTGAATATCTAATAGGAGTATCCACTTAATTGACAGTGATAGCCTTGTTTCTCATGGAGGCCTTGCTTTTTATTAAAAGTACTTGACAGGAGACGAGTTAGTGCGCTGAAGGAAATCAATGAAAGCTGATGATGCTCCAGTAAAACCAGCACTTTCATGCCTTTAATGCAATCTATGCAACAAACTGCAGGTGTGAAACTATGGAATAAAATGTTTTATGGACCAAAATTCTTCCAACAAACTATTTACTACAGATTATTTATGCATAGATTAATATTTCCTTGGGTGGTCCTAAAGCCTGTCCTACCTTAACAAGATAGTCTCACATGTGATATATATAAAGGTTTAATAAAAATAAATATATGATGATTTGGGGCTATTTTGACTCCTTTTCATTCTGCCTGTATAGATATTGCCTCTATACTGCCTGTATACTGCATGTATATTTTCATTTTGACTGACTGGATCAACATTTTGAACACCAAAAACACACAAAAAACGCACAAAAAATGACAAAAACCACATAAAAACCCACATAAAAAGGACATAAATACACACAAAAAAAACCCCCACACAAAAAACACACTCAAAACACAAAAACACACCGAAAACATATACATTTCTTTTAAAAACAAACAAATTGTAACAAAAAAACCCACGAAAACACACAAAATATGACAAAAAGCACATATAAAAACACTCATAAAACACCCACAAAAACACACAAAATATGACAAAAAGCACATATAAAAACACACAAGAAACACACAAGAAACACACAAAACACAAAAAACTACAAAAAACACACAAAAACATAAAAAAACGCACAACAAAATACAAAAAACACCAACAAAATACACAAGAAATACACAATAAAAACATTCAACATAAAAGATTACATTAAAATGCTGAATGCACACTGCAGAATTTGGAAAATATCTGCAAAAAAGGGAAAATAAAATTATATAAAATATGGCCACTTGGCTACGGATTATGATGATGATGATGCAGCCATTTTTACAAGCGCAAGAGTGCAAAATGCGTGCAGTTTTTAGAACGTGCCGCTGTACCGCGAGCCGTGAAACGCAAGCTGCGATGCATACATACATACATACATACATACACACATACATACACACATACATACATACATACACACAAACATACACACATACATGCTGTACGTGTCGTAATTTGTGGGACTGACACTCAAACTTGTTGGTCAGTTTGAGGGAGTCAAGTAAAGGTAAAGCATGGGTAAAATGAGGTATGAAATGCAGTGCAGAGAAAAAAATATATGGTGCAAATAAAGGGGTGCAGAGGAATAGTGGAGGTGACAGCAGAGGTGTAGTCTGTCAGCAGCCCTGGCAGTGTCCTCATTTAGGATTCGGATGGCCTGAGGGAAACTCTGTGTTCGGCCCTTTGACTGTTGGTGGAGCTTCTTCCACTGCAACAGTTCAAAAAGGTCATTGTTTGGATAGATGTGCAGCACAGCTTGATTCTACTACAGCCCCAATATACCAAAATAAATGGTGTGCTGTGTAAATAAAAAGAGAAGGAGTCGAAGAATGATTTATAATTACAAAAAAAAAAAGTTTAAGAATTAGATACTTTTGTATTCAGTTGAATTTAGGTTTCAAAGTATTTCCCCCCAAAAATTGAATGCTGTGAAAAATGTCATACAAGCAGAATGCACCGATTCTGCTTTCTTTTCTACCAATTTTCCTGCACAGAGTGGTGAAGGACAGGGACATTTAGCTTAGCTTAGCTGTAACTGAAGTGTTAAAACTATTATTTGTTAAAAAACTTCAGTGACTTTGCAGAAGAGTGCTCAACGAACATTTAAAGTTTAGTTCCTCTTCTATTTGGCCATGAGTTAAAGAGAGCACTTATTCCATTTGGCTACATGTTAAGAGAACACATTGTGCCCTCTTACTGTACCTTTTCTGAAAACCGGTTAGAACTAGATCAGGGTGCAGCTTTTTCAGAAAAACACACTCATATAGGTCTCGAAAAAGGGAACTAAGAAACATACATACAAGACACCACATTTTTGAAAAGACATAATTATAAATATATAACTTTATTGACACGTTGCCGTGGATACGCATTGTTCTGCTTCTCTTTTGATGACGGCTCGCCTTGTTAGTGACCTGTCAATCAAAGGTAGCCCCGCCCCAAATCATATGATTCTTTATCTTCTATTTTCTTCTGAATGGGGCCATTTTTACACTATTGACATCAAATTGTCTTGAATAAGATTTTTTTACTAGTGATTGAGACCATAGTGTTGTCCTAAAAAACATTTCTTAGGTATTAAATCAAGTGAGAAGTTTTCTCATTTTGTATTGAAATGAATGGACCCAAATGCTTCTGCAGCCACCATCTAAGGTCCTGGTTTGCCTCACTGCCACGACCCGGACGTTGCTGCCTGGTCCAAACCATCTCAGTTTTCTTTGTTTGATGGTGGAGAGTAAAGCTATATGGTTTTCACATTTCAGTACAATTTCATCTTTAACATTTTCATTAGTTCGGTGTGCTGCGTATGATGTTAACAAGATCTTTCTAAAGCACTTCATTTCCAATGCATTCACTCGTCTTTCATTATCATCAAATGTCCATGATTCACAACCATATGTCATAGTTGATATCACAATGGCCTTCATAAACCATATTTTTGTCTTGGTTGCTTGCTCAATGCCACTGTAGCTATCACAATACGACATTTCACTTATTTGACTGAATACAAGTCACTGCTGATTTGATTTCTGAGATATTTGAAGGTTTCTACTTGTTGGAAAGCTTGGTTTGAAACTATGTGAGAAAAACAGAGCCAAAGAAGAAACCTGTGAGGGACAAAAACAAGCCACAGTCATGAGCCACGAGGAAAACGGAAGTGTTTAATTCACCTAAAGTGAGAAAACATTGACCAGTTCAGCTTGAATATGATCACATTTAAAAGTTAGCAGGCAAAGTAATGTAATGCAGCTCTTTCCAGCCCCCCCAATGAACTGAGGTAAAAATAAGAAGTGGAGCTTTTAGCACAAGCTGTGAGCACAGTGAGATGACTGACAGACAAAAGAGACAAAAGGGAACATTTCTACCTGTCTGGCCAGACAATGAAGACAAAAGCAGGGCCAAGGGAACTCGCTATATATTAAATTAAAGGGACGGCATTAACAGCTGGTGGTAGAGTGTCAGTTAAAGCCACAATATTCTCTGCTCTATATGTATTTCATTCAATTTAATTTCTGTTTTAAACCATAAAGTTATGATTAAATGATTATGATCATTTATAGCCAATATACTATAGCTATAGTATGTGTATAAGTCAATGCCTAGACCACTGACCAGGAGCTGAACCTGGCCGATTGTAGGGTCGGACACAGAAAATCCACCAGGCCCATCCACGGCACGTTGCGTGAGCATGGCTTATTTGGTCCGTCCTCCAACCGGCGTCAAACTGGGAGCGTTTAAAAAGCGGCGCGTCTTCCTGCGCCACAGTGTTTACCTTTGGTACAACAGTGTTTACTTGCTGATTTTATCGTTTTTGTCGATATTTGCTCTGCTTCCATGGGTAAGTAGGCTTCGTAGTTAAATGTCTTTTGTGTTTTTTGTGTGATTTAACTATTGTTGTTTCATACTGTTAGACAAGGCCACGTGCCCAGGTGGAGATAGGCACTGATGAACATTAGACAAGGACATGGGCCCAGGTGGAGATAGGCACTGACTAACACTAGACAAGGCCGTGGGCCCAGGTGGAGATAGACACTGACGAATACTAGATAAGATACAAAAGTGTGCTGTTAACTTTTTTCCTTTCACAGGGCAGTGACCAGAAGCTGAAGCACCAAGAGGCTAGGACTAGCATAACGGGCAGGCCGAGTCTAAACCATGGTGCTGTCTCAACAGTTTTGACCAATCAGATAGTCGCACATTCACATTATAAAACTCTGTGTAAGAGTAAGTTAGGCATCCTTTTCTGGGAGGTGGTTACAGCTAACTGCTTAGCAGCCTGTGATTTCTGAACAGAGAAGGTCCATGTACATGCTCACTCTTTCATTATTGTCTTAAATAAATAGTCAAAAGGATTTTACTCTCCTCTCATCTGTTCTGCAAAAAAACAAACCCTTATGCTATAGACTGTGTTCTTCTATTTATTTATCTATTTATCTTCTGCCTAAATTACAGTTATAAGCTATGTAATGAAAGCTTGGTGTCTGTGTTTTAATTAACAAAAGCATTGCTCATGGTTTTTTATTTTGAAAAACGACCGGATTCGCTCTGCAATTTCGAGTCGAGACGAGTCGGAAACGGAGCACTATGGGGCCGGTGGAGGTTGATACATTGACTGTAATGGCTGCGTATTACTCTTGTTAACATGGCGCTCACGCGATGCGGACAAGCCCAGTGGATTTTGGAGGTCAGGGTGCCAGCCAATCATTTCCTAATTTTCAGTTAAAAAAATAGATTCATGATGTGAACTTTTTTTTATCTACTTTTGTAATTGTGTATGAAATAAGGTGCCAGAATGGATCAAAAATAATAAAATAAAGCTTATTTATATGCATTAAAAAAAGTAAGTGTAAGTAAGGAGTTTAAAATTTTTAATGTTTATTCATTTGATGTTAAATTTAATTTTGCAAAGTGAGTGTAGGATGGACTTTACCTGGCCTTGGCTCGCTCTTTTGCCTGGGGACAAAGGTAACAATCAGGATGGAAACTAAGGCTGCAAGGACATAACTAATAATAAGGAATGTCAGACTGGTTATTAAGAAAACACTGTGTCTCTCAGGGCCAGAAGGGAGCAATTATTCAGGCTGGGAATCCACAGTTATCCAAGGCCTCTCCACATTCACAACAGAGCATTTTGTGGAGGTATTTTTTCTGTTTTCTGTTTCTGCCAGATACATGTCTTAGTTTTACCCACCAAACTGCAAAGCTCACGACTTAGCCAATTGCCCTTTCAATTAAAGCTGCAGGAATGAATACTTGGTTACTAGTGGTAACCCGGTGTGTCCTCGCCCCACGCTGACCATCAGAGACTTCTTCAGTGATCCCAGAAGGAAGCCTGAGGAGGAGAAGCAGAGGCCCCGGGAGGCTGGGGATGATGAAGAGACTTGAGGCAGCAGGGTGTAAGAGGCCAGCAGGAAGTTCAGCCTGCCGAGGATGAGGAGAAGGTTGATTGAAGACGAAGGATCAATATGTAATTTTTGTGCACTTGTTGGGAGTTTGTTTTGCACCTGCCCTTTCCTCAGAGCTCTGACTCGACTCGTGTTGAACATCCTGAAGCTGTTCTCGCTCTGGAGTCATTTCCTCCTCACAGAAAAGTTTTGCCATTTTTTTCCTACGTGATGTAATGGCAGTTTTTAACACCAAATCAGTTGGGTAGGGTAGTTAATATTCATAAAAACACATTGTACATTTGCTTGTGAACATACGTATAATTTTGCAGCACTTAGCTGCCCTGTCCCGCTGGGCTTTTCTCCTCACACTGCTCTCATTCTCAACCCATTCTCACTCCAAATATATCAAATATCAAAGCTTATTTTTACCATCCCCCCAAAACAAGTCAACCTGTGTAGCTGGATCAGATATTTAAATGTGGATCTTGTTATTTTAAGTTATTTCACCCTAACCTTAGTCAGTCTGTTTTATTGCCCAACGTTTATTTTGAAAAGCCACCATGCATGTAACAAAACAAAAAGCACCACAAAGAGGTCCTACATCTACATCTTTGACGCTCCTTCCCTCTTTGCTGTTTATTAATGTTCTGTTATGAACACATACACCTGGCTGAGCAGTGTGGAGAAAATATAGACAGTGCAGAGCAAACAGCTATTCCTGTTGTAAAGATTCACTGGCTCCCGGTCAAAGCAGCCCGCATCAACTTCAAAACTTTGACTCTTGAACCTTGAACTCCGCTGAAGGGCTCTACGTCTCAAACCAGACTCTCCTCCTCTGTAGAGCCCCTATAGGTGATGGAATAACCTTCCAAACTCCATACTATCTGCTGAGACTGAAGACCCAACTCTTCACTGAACACCTTCACACTTGATCTATACAGATTAATGACATTGCAGAGTTGTAGAATTTCAATCTCTGTGTGTCTTGTACATATGGAAAACTGACAATATAGTTGACTTTGACTTCACACCCTAAAGCAGGGGTCTCAAGCTCAAATTACCTGGGGGCCGCTGGAGGCAGTATCAAAAGGACCAAAAAAGAAACAAAATTACAAAAAAAAAAGACACAAAATGACAAAATAGACACAAAAATACTTAAAAACGACACAAAATGACCAAAAAAAAGACACAACATTATTAAAAAGACACAACATTATTAAAAAGACACAAAATGACAAAAAAGACACAAAATGACAAAAAAGACACAAAATTACCCCAAAATACACAAAATTATTTAAAAAAGACACAATTATTAAAAAAATACACAAAATTATTTAAAAAAGACACAAATTACCAAAAAAAGACACAAAATTATTTTAAAAAGTAATTAAAGGGACCTTCCACACACAACACGGTAAAGACAGGTTGATAGAGCTTTTCACAATTCTTCGTTGGTGACAGATTGTGCAAACAAACAGTTCAGTAAGATGTCAGTGAACATTACAGACCCAAATTTGCATTTACGCTTCATTCTGTAGTCTATAAAGCCAGTCACAGATATTAAAATAAGGCCATTTGAATGTTAGAACCCCTCCCAAACACCTAGCTTCTCTTCGCCCACCATGTTGACCCCTGGGTGCCCTGAGCTCATTAAACGTGCGAGCACATATCCGACGGCTCCGCTGTGTCTTTTCCATTTCAAGAGGCCAGTAGCAGGTATCTGAGGTGGAGGCGTTTGATTCGTTAGAGGAATCAGACACGTGGTCAGAGGCCCTGAGGAAGACACATCTGGGGAGGCAGCCACCCACCGCCTGCTGCTGCTGCTGCTTCCTGCTGTAAGCCTTGATCACACAGCCAGGAGGCTGCAGGCTGCTGGATAATGGATGACATGCTCCTCTATGTATGGATGTATGCGTCTGTGTCTATGCAGTCGCCTTATTATTTAGCAAAAAAAACGGGGTTTTGATCATGGAGAGTGTGCGGGAGGCCTGCTGTCACACAGGAGAAGAGACGCTCCGGCTGCATCCAATCAGAGAAGAGAAGAGGAAGAGGAAGAGGAGGGCCACCCTTCACCACCAAGTCACCAACATCTTCACTCCTGGAGACAGTCACATTAACTTTTTTTAGGTTGGATGTTGCGCGGTTGTTCTTCTAACCTCGTCACTTGTTCAAAAATCCAGGCTTAAAAAGACACAAAATGACTGAAAAAACACTAAATTACTTTAAAAAGAAACACAATGACCAAAAAAAAGACAGAATTACCAAAAAAAACAAAAAAATTACAAAAAAAAGACACAAAATTACCCAAAAAAGACACAGAATTACCAAAAAATACACAAAATTACAAAAAAAAGACAAAATTATTTTAAAAAGACACAAAATGACCAAAAAAATACACAAAATTACTAAAAAAGACACAAAATTATTTAAAAAAGACACCAAATTACCAAAAAAGACACAAAAAATGACCCAATAAACGAAATTACTTAAAAAAGAAACAAAATGACCAAAAAAAGAAAGAATTACCAAAAAAGACGCACATTTTTTTTTAAAAAAGACACAAAATGACCCCAAAAAACCACAAAATTACTAAAAAAGACACAAATTTACTAAAAAAAGACACAAAATTACCAAAAATTAAAGGGACTTCCACACACAACACGGTAAAGTGCCATTCATATAAAACTCACATTAAACTTTTATATCAAGGTGGGGGCCACAAAATATCGTCACGAGGGCCGCAATTGGCCCGCGGGGAAGCAAGTAAAGGGAGAAAAGCAAAGGTCCTAATATTGAACCCTGTGGGACCCCATATAAGACCGGAGCTGTGGAGGATTCACTTCTTATAGCACTGCCCTTTTTGTCAAGTTATTATTGATTTTAACATGAAAACATTTTCCCTTAAATATTAAGGCTATATTTAAGCCTATTTAATATCAATATATATAAATACATTAAAGATCAAGCGGTCCTTCATTAATGTAGTATCAGTGTATAATACAGTTTTTGTGCTAAATGTACAGTTACCTCCCGTGTGATTGTATTTGTATTTTGCATGCTACGTATGTAGGCAATGATTCAGAATTAAATAAATACAAACAGGAAGCTGATGATGAGGTCAAGTGGCATAAAAAGTAAAAGCCTAACACAATTAACCCTTTGAGGAGGAAGATGATTCGGTTCACGCTGTCTGTCACTTTGTGTTATATTTCTGCAGAGCTGTGGAGTTCCAGGTTTAGTTTTCATTCAAATGGAGGCTGACAGAGTGTCTGAGCTGATTATGTAGCAGGTCTCTGAGCATATTAATGCTTTACTGTACGACCCTCTGTTCTCATGACCTGTGTGCTTTATACATTATGGTTCATTATACTATTGTGAGCCCGTCGGGTGTAACAAATGAATATGATTAGCCTTGAAAATATCAGTTTACGTGCATCAGAGCCTGTGCTGCTGCTGCAGTATATATATGGCTGCTCTGGTTTATTATGGTCATTTAAATGTCAAATATACCTTTTCACTCACAACACACAAATAAACACAAATAAAATAGTACACATATTTTTTGTATATTATATTATACATATATACATATATACATACATTATACATATTTTCCTGTTCTATTACAAGTGCTAAGAGGGAGAATGTATAGATAACATGGAAGCTTTTATTGAAAAATACAAATTATTATGTAATTTATTTGTCAAAAATAAATAACATCATTAAGGACTCACTTTATGAACTGTTGCCATCAGGCAAAAGATACAGATCCATAAAAACAAACAGGTTGAAGACCAGTTTTTAATGCAACAACACTGATTACCAGCTGCCTTCCTCTGTGTGAAACAAATATCTGAGGTTTCACTGTGTAACTTTGTGTTATTGATACTTTTCAACTGGAGTAAAGTTACACTATTAAAGTCTCATTATCTCTGTGTCTGCACACACACACACACACACACACACACACACACACACACACACAAAGGGACATGCACATACACACACACACACACATACATATACACACATGTACACACGCACACACACATACATATACACACATGTACACACGCACACACACATATACATATACAAACACATATACAAACACGGACACACACACACACACACACACACACACATGCACAGACAGACACATACAAATAGAAAGACAGACTGACACACAAACACAAACACAAACACACAAACAAACACACACACGGGCACAGACACACATACACACACACACACACACACACACAAATACACAGACAGACACACACACACACACACAGGTGTTCCATTAAAATATCCTCCTTCATCCAGTTTCTTATTAATTTTGTTTCTAAAACATTTAACACAAATCAAATGAACTTTTTTTTCCTCCTATAAACAACTGAGGAATAATAATAATGATATTTACACGTCTCTTATCTCTCTGTTGTCTTAATTTCTCTCCTGGGATCCTTCAGCTCTGAAGGTTTCAGCTATAAATATAAATATATATATATATATATATATGCAACAATGGATATTTAAGTTTATTGTAGTTATAAAGGAGCAGAACAGTAAGATGACACATTTTAATCAGATTATTTTTGGATAACCTGTTCTCAAAGTGTGCAACCAACATCACAACATGAGGGAAACTTTTCCATTCAGATTGAAATGGGAGCTAATAATTCACCAAGTAAGACGTGTCCTCTGAGATACAATATTAGTATCTATAAAATCAGGATTGGCACTAATCCAGCTGCACGCGGCTCCAGCTCTGATGAGGAAATGAAGCTGTCCTGGAGCTTCACAGCTTTAATGACATTTCAAGCTCGGCTGGCAGAAGAAACGCTGCTTCCTGACGGGAAAATAATGAAATGTAGAGAATGCTGAATGTTGAGCAGCGTGTTGAGGAGAGCAGCTCTGGCTAAGCTTTCTGAACCACAGTCAGGACTTTTATTATTAGATCTTCTCTAACCTGTTCTGGCTCCCCTCCTCCATCTGTCTGAATGCTTCATTTTCACTAAATTGTTCTTCCTGTCATCGTATTTTAACCCTTTGAACCCCTGAAGCTGATGAGTCCTGCAGGTCTGCTGAATCAGCACAAGCATGGCTAGAAAAAAATGTATTTTTTTCAGAATAAGACAGTTATTATGACATACAACATATAAAAAGTAAAACAAATGCGAGCAAATTTTTCTGCTAAATTATTTTTTAAAAGCTGGAATACATTTTTATTTATTCATACTTCACTTTTCCAGTGTCATAAATATTGGAAAAAATGGCTCTCCACTAATTATACGTATTGAATTATTTACATTTTTACAACCTTTCCTTTTATTATATGTATTATTATTATTATTATTATTTTTATTATTATTTTGTGTATTATTATTATTATTATTATTATTAACTGTCTCAACTCGACATTATTTAAAATAAAATAAATATAAACTACAATAAAATAAATAAATACAATACAATAATAATAATAATAATAATAATAACAATAATAAATAAAATAAAAATAAAATGCACAAAATAAAAAATGAAATAATATTATTATCATTCTTATTCTTATTATCATTGTTATTATTTAAATTATTATTTTATTTTTTTGTTGTTTTTTTGAATGTCATAAATAAATGAATGTGGCTCAGAAATGACTAACTTACACAGTGGAACTGTTTGGCCTGTGTGTGAAAGAGTTAAATGGAAAAAAACATGTTTAAAAAAAAAAGTAATTTATTGTTAGAACAAATTATTATACATAATAATGCAAAATGATATTAGAGTAAAGCATAGATTATCTTTGGAGCATGCTGCTGATGTTCCTGGTGACTGATGAACTCCGGCTGCTGTTGTTTTTTTAAATTAACATCTAATATAAATAATGAAGCACTCATTCCCCCGTCAGAGGAAATACAGTGTTGTATACAGTAAACAGCTCCAGACTGGTGAACTCGTGTCTGATGAATCGTGGCATAGAGGTTAATAATCATCGTGGAAATGATCATGCAGCTTCGTTTGTCAGTGAACTACTGAGCTCCAGATGAACCAGCTGCTTCCTGCTGCTTCATCTGTAGAAAGAGAGCTGCAGATATGTGAATAGTGACTTGAATAGTGCTGAGATCATCATTCACCTGTTCACACACACATTCAAGACTGGTCTTCCCTGGAAAACGTCAATATACTGCGTTTGTACATGCAGCAAAACACAACTCATATTTATATTTTTAGACTTTCCTCCACTGCCATCTGTCTAATATATGGTAAACAGTATTACAGTGAGTGTGTTTTCTACACTGCAAAAAAGGTGTGTCTAAAAACAAGATAAAAATACTTGAAAATGGACGAAGATCTTATTTTATGGTGTTCCACTGGGTTCTGTTCTGGGTCCACAACTTTTTTCATTACATTGAAAAAAAAATGTGTCTAAAAACAAGATAAAAACACTAAATCTGATCTCATTTAACATGACAAGATTTCTTAAATTAAGATTATTAAATCTAGAAATAAGCATGTTGAACGCTTAAAATAAGAAATTAACTCCTGTGATGAACTGGGCCGAGCAGAGTGACCTGACAATTATTGGTTTCTTACCAAGATAAAAAAAAAAACTTTAGATTTATAAGTGTTAGATGAGTTAATTTCTTGTTTAACAAGTACTGACAATATATTTCAGTGGGATGAATATTTACTACTTTATAAGAACATTCTGTTTTTCTTGTCACTTGTTTGGAAAGCAACAATTAATACATAGCAAAGAGGCATTAATCTATTCTAGCTTCGAAAACTAGAAAAAGGCTCCGGAGACATTTAAAAAACAGGAAACTGTTCTCTGCAGAAGGCCAGCATGTTGAAGAAGCAATTAAACTCGAGCAACACAAGGAGAAACTGAGGAGCAACACAAAGCTGTTAGTGTGGAGCAAGTTAGAGAGCAGGGAGCAGCTCCTCCACAGAAAGACCTCACCTCCTTCATAGGAATGAAGGAGGTGAGGATTCTAGGGCATAACAAGCAGAAGTCAAGTCTACGATAATTCAAGGCCACTTCATGGAGTGCATGAAACTTCTTAAACAGTTCAAGTATTTTCTCCAACACTCCAGAGCTCCATACAGGTCAATGACCTGTTTTACACAATAAAATACATGCATGCTGTTTAAAGGAAAATCACACATAGTTGATGGAATAAATGTTGCCACAAATATATTATTTAATTTGAGAGTGAACAACCTTCACTATATACATGCAGTATTACACATCGGGTTAATGTTAAAGCAATGTTTCCTTGGATTTTGCAAATAAAAGCTGTTTGATGCAAAGTCAATGAGTGGTGTCATAGAGCACATGTTGGAGATTCTAATACGTGTTGCACAAGCTTATAATGTTGTATCTGTCATGACTGGAGCAGTGGGAGGTTTATAAGCTGCTTTTAACTCTCTCACCCTCCAGCAATGTCGTTGCACTGCTATGAACAAGAGTTAAATCTGGTCGTTAGACACATGCACAGTTGGTCCTGCCAAGGTTATTATAGTTAACGAAAACTAATGAAATAACAAAAATTAGAATTGAAAAAACATTTTCTTTAACTGAAATAAAAATAAGAACTAGAGTGTTTTTTTTTTAAATGATAACGAGCTGAAACTGTCTAAAATTGTCTTAATTATTGTCAACTTTTTTCATACATCATCCAGTGTTTCTATTTATCCTCCGCTGATTGTGTGTATTCCTGCTTTGTGGGCTTCCAGGAGAAGCACGAGTGAAATTACCGTAATGACACCATATTGGCTGGAAAGAGCAACTTCTCAGCTTTCAGAAAACATTGGAAATATGCAAATTCCAATAGCGTAAACCGTTCAGTTATTATGGTAATCCGAAGTGCGCATGTCTTCAATTTGCCCATGACATTACAAGTCACATTTTTTTTTGCAGTAGCACTTAAAACTAAAACTAATAAAAACTAAACTAAAACTAGCCAACTCACTCTAAAAACTTATTAAAACTAACTGAATTTGAAAAACACAAATTCACAACGAAATTGAAACTAAGACTAATGAAAAATCCAAAACTATTATAACCTCCTGCATGGAGCCGTCGATATTTTTGATCTTCTGGCGAGTGTTTATTCATTTGTCCATGTGTCTGTTGTCAACAATGAAGTGCAACTGTCTTGTCATGTTCACAGGCAGCTGAAATGTATCTGCATCATGTGCATGTTGGTCTTAAAATGAGGCGTGGTCGGGCGCATAGTTTTCTATCTTGAGCCAGTAGAAAATGACTGCACCATTGACAAAAAAAATGCTTTTTGAAGGAAGAACAGGGTTCACAATGTGTGTTCATTCACACTGAAAGATAATGGGAGACGACACTTTGATTTTTTTGGTTTAATTCAATTTACGCCCAAAACACTATGACTATGAATCATCAAGAGGCTAAATACATATCCTTTGCCATTTACACATGAGTGTGCACACACCATCAATGCACTTGCGCCATGCACTTTAGACCGTGTGCTGCAGACTATTTAAATATGGCATTTCCAAAACAACCCGTACTGGAACAGAACGTCTGTTATTTCTTGAGGCATTGAGTTCAGCGTTCAGCGACTTGGCAAAAAACAAAAACAAAATGTTCGTTACTGACCTCAGAAAACTGAGCAGCAACTCCTTGGAGTGTCTGTTAGTTCAACCAAACACTGAACAAGACATTTAATGAACAAAACGTTCAAAAAAACATCATTAAGTGAAAATACAGTGAAAGGGTCAAAGTTATGAGACCAAACCACTAAACG
Source organism: Centropristis striata (assembly GCF_030273125.1). Taxonomy (NCBI): domain Eukaryota; kingdom Metazoa; phylum Chordata; class Actinopteri; order Perciformes; family Serranidae; genus Centropristis; species Centropristis striata. The sequence goes on along the minus strand of NC_081528.1, from coordinate 3,103,712 downwards.
TCCTTTTTTTATATCTATATAATGTTATATATAACTTTATTGACACGTTGCCGTGGATACGCATTGTTCTGCTTCTCTCCTGATGACGGTTCGCCTTGTTAGTGACCTGTCAATCAAAGGTAGCCCCGCCCCAAATAGAAGATATTTTACTAGTGATTGAGACCAAAATTCTGAGGTAATAAATCAAGTTAGAAGTTTTCTCATTTTGCATTGAAATTAATGGAACAAAATGCTTTTACAGCCGCCGTCAGCGCCCCCTGCTGGAATTTTTTTGGGTAGAATACAGCTTAAGGCACTTCCTGGTTTGCCTCCCTGCTCAGACCTGGAGGTTGCCGCCAATGTCCGGAGAGAATTTAAACACCAAGGGCCCCTGGAATCACCTCATAATTTTTCACGATTGTGATTTTTCAGAGACTTCTCTGCTAACTAAAGTTCTCCGACTCTGAATGAATCTGTTAATATGTTCCAAGCGAAGCAGCACAACAACATGCAGATTGGTGGTCTGTGCTGCAGAGCTGCACAGTGTGACACGTTCTGTTGGTCAGAAATGAAAGAAAAGCAGACGGGTGATTGTGTGCTAGTGTCAGAGTATCACTCTACTTACCACTGACACCAGCTTTACCCTGACCACATGCTAAAGGAGCCTGAAAACTGTTTTCCAAGCATAGGAACGGAGTTAATGAAAAGGGTTCAGGCCTGTCATGAACATTTCTGAGTAAAGAGCCTCTCAAGATGCTGGCAGCACAATACAGACTCCAGTTCCCCGTCAGAAGAGGTCAGAGAGTCAAAACACTTCATCAGCAGGGGAGAAGAGAAAGACATCATCCTTGACAGAGTCATGGCTGGTTCCCGTCTGCTCAATACTCGTACATACTCAATACATGTTCATAATGGTGGAGTTTTCTTTCCCGCCGCGGTGAGCAGCTGCAGCTCCGCATACGCATAGACTGTATGTGTGTTTGAGAACGAGCAGGGAAAGAAAGCCTTAACCGTAGACCAACTCAAATTACCTGGAGGCTGCTGGAGGCAGTATCAAAATAATCAAAAAAAGACACAGAATTACTCAAAAAAACACTACATTACTTAAAAAAAGTCACAAAATGACCAAAAAAGACACAAAATTACTAAAAAAAGACACAAAATGACCAAAAAAACACTACATTACTTAAAAAAGACACAAAATGACAGAAAAATACACAGAATTACCAAGAAAAAGACACAAAATTATTTAAAAAAGACACAAAATTATTTAAAAAAGACACAAAATGACCAAGAGACACAAAATGACTCAACTAAATTACTTAAAAAAGAAACAAAATGACCAAAAAAAGACACAAAATGACAAAAAAACACAAAATCACCAAAAAAGGACATAAATGACCAAAAAAAGACACAAAATCACCAAAAAAAACACTATATTACTTAAAAAAGACACAAAATGACAGAAAAATACACAAAATTACCAAGAAAAAGAGACAAAATTATTTTAAAAAAGACACAAATTGACTAAACTAAATTACTTAAAAAAGAAACAAAATTACGAAAAAAAGACACAATTATTAAAAAAAGACACAAAATTACCAAAAATGACACAATTATTAAAAAAAGACACACAATTATTAAAAAGTAATTAAAGGGACCTTCCACACACAACACAGTAAAGTGCCATTAATTTATAACTCACATTAAACTTTCATATCAAGGTGGGGGCCACAAAATATCGTCAGGAGGGCCACAATTGGCCCGCGGGCCGCGAGTTTGAGACCCCTGTTGTAGACAGTAATATCCATTGAAAATGCACCTGGCTGCCATTAAAAGTGAAGGGCTGAGAGATTTACCCGTTAAATCCAGGTACAGCAGCATGCTGCCACCTTCAAAACATGAAAGGAAATAAGAGAGTCATAGAGGGAGGAGAGGAAGGGAGAGAAGGATTAGAGGATAAAAGAGTGGCAGGTAAAAAAAAGGGGAAAAAAGGAGGAAATTAAGAGCTTGAACACATCACAACCAAGTCATAGCAACAGTCAAAGTCTTCAAGCAGAAACCAGCCCAGATATCAGTCCAAGTCTCCATCAGGACAACACGCTTACATACAAGCATCAATACAAATACAGTCATAACATATTTAGATATATTTAGATTTGTTTTTCTTATTTTGAAAGATTTCTCGTGACTTCAATTTTTTTCTTCTCATTTTGACTTTTTTTCTCTTGACTTCAACATCTTTCTTGTTATTTTGACTTCTTTCTAACCATTTTTACTTTTTTCATGATTTCGACTTTTTTTCTCATTTTGATTTATATCTTGACTTCAACTTTTTGACTATTTTCTAGTTATTTTGACTTTTTTTCATCACTTTGACTTGTTTTTCTCATTTTGAATTATTTCTCACAACTTCAATTTTTTTCTCGTTATTTTGACTTTTTTCCGTGATTTCGATTTTTTTTTTGTAATTTCGAAAAAAAATTTTTTTTTCTCATTTTGAGTTATTTCTCACGACTTCAACTTTTTTCTTGTTATTCTGACTATTTTCTCGTTATTTTGACTTTTTTCATGATTTCAACTTTTTTCTTGTTATTTTTTACTTTTTTCGTGATTTTGACTTTTTTTCCCTCTTTTTTAAGTCTTGTGACTTTGACTTTTTTCTAATTATTTTGAATTTTTTTTCCCCACAATTTCGACTTTTCTTTTTAATTTCGCCCTAGGCACCACCAGCTGGAGCTGGCCCTTGGACCTCAATTCTGTGGGGCCAGTCCATTCAAAGCTTTAAAAACAAACAATAAAATCTTAAAATCAATCCGAAAAATAAATTATTATGCTGTGACGTTCTGGACTAACTGCAGACAAGAGAGGGCTTCGTGGCTGAAACACCTGAGTAAAGTGCGTTGCAGCAGTCCAGTCGACCTGAAATAAAAGCGTGCACGATCTGTTCAAAGAGGTTAAAAGATAAAAAGGATTTCACTTTTGATAGCATGTATAAGGTTATATCAATGATATACTGTAGGTGCTACACATGTTTGAAGACTTATTTCTTATTTATTTTGCCTCCCCAAACATAAATAACTCTTTAAATGTGTGAGCATGTGTCTGCTCCGTCCCATCCACTCACCGTCATGTCCTCAGTACGTACATACATGAATCCTTTTTACATGTGACCCCACAGCGACTCTGCCCCGAACATAATAAAACAGCTCCACGCCTGTACGGACACCTGTGATAATGACATATTTTCCAACAGCCCAGGGAGTCAAATCATCAACAGATGAGACGCAGCGCGCTGCGCTCCATGTTAAACAGTCACTTAACGGACTGACACTGCCAGTTGCTTCCACCTTGTCTCCATGGCAACCCCGCCAAGGTGCCCAGCGCCGGTTGGCGGCGCCGGCGAAAGGCCGGTCAGGTGTGAAATTACCTCAGTGCCCGGCGCCACATGGAGCATGAAGAGAGTTTAACAAAAGCAACCCGGTTAAAGGAGCGCCGTCCCTCACACACACACACACACACACACACACACACACACACACGTTCTTGTACTTCTATCTTTGTGAGGACCCTCATTGGAACAGTGAATTCCCTTGTAAGGTTATAATAGTTTTGGATTTTTCATTAGTTTTAGTTTTAATTTTGTTGCGAATTTTTGTTTTCAAATTCAGTTAGTTTTAGTTAGTTTTCAGAGTGAGTTTGCTAGTTTTATTTATTTTGTTGAAATGCTTTAGTTTTAGTTTAGTTTTTATTAGTTGTAGTTTTTTGTAATGGGGTATTTGTTGGGTGGGAGATTAAAAGAGGTCACAGTAAATTTTGCCTTTATTTCCTTTGTCTGATCCATCTTCATTATGTATGAAAAAAGTTGACAAAGACGAAAAACAAAGAACATTTTCACTATAATTTTAGTTAGTTTTGTAACCACACAATACAGTTTCAGTTAATCATCATTATCATGTAACCTTTAACCCTTAAAACAAAGTCTGAAATCTAAAAAAAGCCTTTAAAAGAGTGAGGACCGGCCGAAATGTCCTCACTTTGCAAAAATGTCCTCACTCTGTTGGTTAAAAACATGTCTCTGTCCTCACTATGTAAGAAGAACAAGAACACACACACACACACACACACACACACACACACACACACACACACACACACACACACACGGCTCTTTCCTTGCTGTCATCCTAATGCAACTCACTTCAAGCAGTATTTCTTCTCCGCTGCAGACAAGTTCAATTGAAAGATAGATGTGGGCATGCTAATATGCTAATGCTGCATGGTGGGACGACCATAAAATAAAGTCAGATTTGCTTTGACGTCTATATAAAAGTCTGTTCCACCGCGCTGCTTCTCTCTATCGTCTGTTATGTCAGTTTGGATTGAGGCTTCGCCCGTTTTCTCTTGATTTGTTCATATGCAATTGAAATAACCTGCATTCTTAGATCAGCAGACGTCCATTTATATTTGTGAGTAAATCAACAAAGACACTGAGGGCAAAGCAATTCATGTTCTTCAATTTCATTTCTTTATCTTTGGGAGAGCTCTTTGTATATATATGTGTATTATCGGACAACAAAAACAACAACAAATAGAGACAGAGGGCACTTAAGCCCCGCCCCCACCGGAGGGGAAAACAATCCGTCGCTCTCCGTTGACTTTCTATTGAAAGAAGGAGCCTCCTTCATTTCATCTGTTGGCAAACGACAGAAAAATGTGTAAAAACTGCCGGGGGGTAAATGTTCTAGCAGCAGGGTAAGGTAAGGTAAAACTTTAATGTCCCAGAGGAGCAATTTGATTTACAAACAGTAAGAGAAAAGACATCAAATACAAGGACAACATGTATGTTTATATATGAACATGAAGAAATTAGAAATTATGTATGTGTGAAGATATTTAAATACAAAAGATACAGATAAAGATAGTCTATAAATTATAATAATATCAGTAATAGTATTTATAATAATATAATATACACTTCTTCCTACTCCCTTTTGAACATGTATGATTTAATTAATCTGTTAAGAGAAATGAACAACTGAACTGTAGCATGTAGGATGGATGGATGGATGGTGGATGGATGGATGGATGGATGGATGGATGGATGGATTGATGGATGGTGGATGGATGGATGGATTAATGGATGGATGGATGGAAGGACGATGGGTGGATGGATGGATGGATGATGGGTGGATGGATGGATGGATGGATGGATGGATGGATGGATGATGGATGGGTGGATGGATGGGTGGGTGGGTGGGTTGGTGGATGGATGGATGGATGGATTAATGGATGGATGGATGGATGGATGGATGGATGGATGGATGGATGGAAGGATGATGGGTGGATGGATGGATGGATGGATGGATGATGGATGGATGATGGATGGATGGATGGATGGATGGATTAATGGATGGATGGATGGATGGATGGATGGATTAATGGATGGATGATGGATGGATCGATGGGTGGATGGATGATGGATGATGGATGGATGGATGGATGGATGGGTAATGGATGATGGATGGATGGATGGATCACCTGTATAACTTCCCTCCCAGGTCTGGCTCCAGGAAAGATGGCCTCCAGGTTCCCTGTTCCAAGTGGTTCATCTGTGAATATTTACGTTCCTCCTGCCAAGCCCAACACATTCTGTCTCGCTGTATTCAGATGAAAGCTGCAAGATGTTTGGCCTCTTGCAGAGATATAAGTGTAAGTAGTTCTGCTGTGACAGGTGTGATAAAACCAACAGGAGAGTCGGGGGGCTGTCAATCATTCACACACCTACACAGGCCTGAGATATCATCAGCTAAAGTCATAAAAAGTCTAATCCACTAAATTAACTCAAAACACCTAAGTGGCTGTTCAGCCTGAGAGCCCCACACACTGAACAGTGAGTGACAGCCTGAGAGGAGTCTGTAGTTCAGACTGAGCAGTGGCCAGCTAGTGTTTAACCCTCTGGAGTCCACAAAATAACCAGAGCACGACTTCTTCATGGCGTAAAAACTTAAAAACTTCAGCAGCATGTTTCCCTGCTGTCAGCTGAACTCTAATGTTTTGGCTTTTCCACAAGTTTCCATGTCCAATTTAATGCATCAACCTTTTTTTGGCAAAGGTTAAAAAAAAAAAATACCTCAAAGTGTGTTAACATGATTTTACTTTTTCTGCAGAGATTTTTCTAATTTAGCTTAGTGCATTTAGCATTTGTAATGCAATCTTTTGTGTTTACAGTTTAAAAAAAAAAAATACTTTCTTTGTGTTTTTGTCTGTGTTTTTTGTAATTTCTTTGTGTTTTAAGTATGTTTTTGGTGTGTTTTGAGTGTGGTTTTGTAATGTTGTGTGTTTTTGGTTTGTTTTTCATGTTTTATGTGTGTTTTTTGTAATTTTTTTTTGTTTTTCTGTGTTTTTTTATGTTCAAAATGTTGATCCAGTAGGTCAAAATGAAAATAATAAAGTCATATAGGTGAGGTTGTGCTGAAAACAATGATACCAACACATCATGGTAAAGATTTTTAAGTGGTTGATACAGGCAGAATGAAAAGGAGCCCAAAAAACAAAACAAAACAAAATAGCCTCAAACTCCAAAGGGTTAAGTAATGTGAATGCTTGGACGTCTAAGGATTAAAGCAACAAATGTCAGAGCTTTCATGGAGTGCATGCAGGTCGAAGCACTTCTGTGTCAGCAATCAGTGGCGAGGATGTGGAGGGTCACAACTGTTAGCTTCCTGCATGACATCTGAATTACATGCCAGGGCTTGGCTGTGATGATCTGACATCCCCGGGAGCTCCATGAATATGATTTAAAGTACGGTAAGAAATATAACAGAGCAGACAGAGAGGTATGAGTTGATTCTACAGGGCTGAGAGCAGTTAACTGGAACAGAAACACAAACACAGCAGCAAAAAGCTGCATCAATGTATGGAGACATTTCATTTTTAGACTCATCTTGCTGAAATCTTGTGACACTAAAAGTGCAACATTCTGTCTCGAATGTCTTTAATGAAATGTTATTTCAAGATTATGATCATTTCATGTTATAACGTGATATATGGCGTTAGCCCACTAGCATTAGCCAGCTAGCCCCTATCAATCACATGCAGTTAAACAAATGATAAAATAAATGAATGATACATGTTTTTAGTTGGTCTCTATCAACGGCACCGAGTTGGTCTTGGTCTTGGTCTCTTGGGACTGTTGGAAGCGGGACCACTATGAACGGGACATCCTGACAAGGTGGAAAATTTGACGTTGCACGTGGCGTCTAACACACACCTCCCAGTTGGTCCAACAGTCATCCAATCACTGTTCAGCAGCTGCAAAAATGGCAGCCACCATTGCTAACTGTGCACAGCGTCCATCGCTGATTGTAAACAAACCGGCATGCTAACTGTGCACAGAATCAAGTGCTTGTTGTAAAGAATCAGGGGTCGCTAAGTGAACACATGCTGCTGTAGCACATACGCACTGTAATGCTACAGAGCTAACTGTTAGCCTGTTAGCACATACACACTGTACTGCTTCAGAGCTAACTGTTAGCCTATTAGCACTATGCTACAGTGCAGCCCTGCTGCTCTGTTGCATGTCACCATCGTCTCCTCCACCTCGTTCCTTGACACCAGATTGTATTATGAAAGGGCAACAATATAAAATATATAAAAGGGGCGGCTGTTGGTAGAGTGGTCACCCACTGATTGGATGGTTGGTGGTTCAATCCCAAAGTATCCTTGAGCAAGATACTGAACCCCAGATTGCTCCCGATGCTGCGTTCATCTGTGTGTGAATGAATTCCCAATGGTGGCAGGTGGCACCATTTAGGGTAGTCTCTGCCACCAGTATGAATGTATGGGTGAATGGGTGAATGAGCGCAGTCTGTAGTGTAAAGAGCTTTGAGTGGTTGCAAATCGGCTAGGAAAGCGTTATATAAGTGCAGGTCCATTTACCATTTACCATTACCAATACCAATAGGGACGTTTTTCTTAATTTAAAGTGTGTAAACATGTTCTAGTAGAAACCGAAAAAGGGAGCTTGTCCCCTTTAAGGATGGAACAAAACACTAGTCTGTGTTTTGTCTTTAAAAGGCGCAGCAGACCTGTTGGATGATCAATATCAATAAGAGATCCTGACCTTTCACTGGAAGGATTCCTGCCAAACTGACGGGATGTTTATGTGCAGAAATTGGGATGAAAAATGTCTCACATGGGTTCAAACAGTGAGGTAAAGTTCCTGAGTCCTTCCAGTTACTGGTATTAAGCGTACAGTGGCTGATTGGAACCAGCTGGGTCTTGGCTCTCACAACCCTCCATTGATCTTGTCCTTATAACATGCATTTTCAAGCATGTTTGCCAAAGTGAGATAAATAAGATGCTTTCACAGCTTTGTGTTGTCTTGAACCCCTAAGTTTTTCAGTGTCATTTCTTTCAAGAAAGCCAACATGAGAATGATAAACACCTTAAAGTGCCTTTAAAAGTCTTGACTTTTGACTCTTGGAAGCAACAAAGCGTCGATGACAAGCTCGTTCCAACTCAGAAACTCTTAAGAGAGGCTTTTTTTTTTCCAAGGTGAACAATGTTTTATCATCACTTTTGGAGTCTTCACAAGGTTTTGTCGCTCACAGCCAACGTCTCTTTGAATTTACTCATCAGTGGCGCATCAAAGGCTGCGCTGATGACAGAGGAAGCATTAGAAGCAGATCTTTGGAGGACGAGGGCGGGGAAGGGAACAACATGAAACTGTGCAGCGTGGCAGGGAGCCAGGTTTCTTCCAGACTCTCAGATTGAAAGTTGCCGTATGTTTGCTCGTCCTTGCCTCGCCCTCACTGAACCAGATAATCAGCCGTAGCGATGTGGAAGGCGACCAACAGTAGCGTGTGAGCACCGCGGGGACTCAGGCGGGAAGCTGGTGAGCTACTGTTGCGTAAATATTCATATTCATATTTAGCATGAAAAAGGCATTACTGAACAAGAACAGATTGCACAAACTAAAAGTCAATTAGAAGAGGGAAAGGGTGAGAGACCTTATAAATGGCATGTGTTGCCACTTGTTTATAAATATTCATTTTTATAATCATGTTTGTAGTCGGGAGTAATTATTGCACATTGTGAATTAACTCTTTTCCTTATGTTCTCTGGAAGTTTAAGTTCTGGACAGAAATGAGGAAGGGTTGTTGTTTTCACACTAAATCAGTTGTTGTTGACCAAAAAAAGACACAAAATGACCAAAAAAAAAAACCAAAAATGGCTGAAAAAACACTAAATTACTTACAAAAGACACAAAACGACCCAAAAATGACACAAAATTACTAAAAAAAGGCACAAAATGACCAAAAAAGACACTAAATTACAAAAAAAAGACACAAAATGACAAAAAAAGAAAGGAAATGACAAAAAAAAGACACAAATGCCAAAAAAGACACAAAATTACTAAAAAAATTACACAAAATGACCAAAAACAGACACAAAATTATTGAAAAAACTCTAAATTACTTACAAAAGACAGAAAATGACCGAAAAACGACACAGAATTAAAAAAAAAAGACACAAAATTACAAAAAAAGACACAACATGACCAAAAAAGACACAAAATTACTAATAAAAGACAGAAAATGACCAAAAAAGACACAAAATGACCAAAAAAAGACACAAAATGCCAAAAAAGACACAAAATTAATTAAAAAAAAGACACAAAATGACAAAAAAAGACACAAAATGACAAAAAAAGGAAGGAAATGACCCAAAAAAAAAGACACAAATGCCAAAAAAAAGACACAAAATTACTATAAAAAGACACAAAATGACCAAAAAAAAAACAGGAACTCAGGCGGGAAGCTGGTGAGCTACTGTTGCGTGAATATTCATATTCATATTCAGCATGAAAAAGGCATTACTGAACAAGAACAGATTGCAGAAACTAAAAGTCAATTAGAAGAGGGAAAGGGTGAGAGACCTTATAAATGGCATGTGTTGCCACTTGTTTATAAATATTCATTTTTATAATCATGTTTGTAGTCGGGAGTAATTATTGCACATTGTGAATTAACTCTTTTCCTTATGTTCTCTGGAAGTTTAAGTTCTACTAAACTAAATCAGTTGTTGTTGACCAAAAAAAGACACAAAATGACCCAAAAAAAAGACCATAAATGGCTGAAAAAGACTAAATTACTTACAAAAGACACAAAATGACCAAAAAAGACACAAAATGACCAAAAAAAAGACACAAAACTACTTACAAAAGATACAAAATGACCAAAAAAATGAAAAATGAAATTACTAAAAACAACTTTATTCAGCTAGTTCAGGGGTCTGCAACCTTGACTAACAAAAGAGCCATCGGTCGCCAAAAACAGAGAAAAAATGTCGGAATGGAGCCGCAAAACGTATTTTGAGCCTAACATTAAAGATAAAACAGCCTCACTATGTCTCAATGAGCCTATCAACATGACTAATAGGCCATAGTGAACATTTATTAATATGAAGAATTCAGTGAAGGCCAAAGTGCAAATAAGAGTGCAGGTTACAAAGGTTTCCGTTAGAAAAAGTGACCATGACGAAGACTAAAATTGTGATATTTCTGTCAAAATCACTCGATTCTAATGTTGCCAAAAATAAACTGTTTGCACTAACCAGATCCTGTTAAAAACATTAAATTCTGCTCCTCAGAGACAAGATGAAGACATGATTGATTCTGCTGAGACCAACGGTCACGTGACAAAAATTCACTGAGAATCTGTTTACACAGAGCAGAGAGGAGAGGACAGGAGAGGCTGTTTACATAGAGAGGAGAGACTACATAGTGAAATGTTAAGCAAAAGTCTTGATATGACTGTCTCATCCACAGGATACAGGGGAACAGAATTGTTGAAAATATGTGGCTCTTTATCTGCCAAATGCTGCACTATGTTGAACAGCTAGTGTCTCACTGTGTATCTGCTGTTTTGCGGTGGTAGAGTGGGCTTTTAGAGCCTTTCACTGGAAACAGCTGCCTGAAAAACAAGCTGTGTGACTGAACCGAGAGTTCAAAAACCCTCCACAGAGCCGAGGGGAGCTGCAGAGTTGGAGAAAATTCTCAGTTAGGTGACACCTTTCACATTAGATATAATCATTTGATCTATAGTTCTATAAAAATACTGATAAACAAGAAGGTCTGACTAGTTCTTCCACCACCAAACTTCTCCCCTTCGGCCAAATGTTGACAAAGTGGAATTATCTGTGGAGTGAAAAATGGATTATATGGAGACACCTCTGCACCCACAATGATCAGATCAATTCTGAATATGAAAATGGACAAGTCAATCCCCCAGGTCTGCATGAGATTGAATCACTTCCTGTATAATAATGTCAAGCACAAACTAATATTGAAAGTGTAAAATATTGAATATCGGAAAGTCTTCTGGATGAAGTCAGCAGTGATTGCTGAGGGATTTATAACGAGTTTCACAGCTCGTATGAACTAATAGGTGGGGTAATAGGTGGGGGTGGATGGGTGAGGGGGGGCTGTGGGGGTGAAGGGGCCCAGTGGGGCCCCGAGGCTCTGCTGGTCCACAGAGACCAATCTGGACCTGGGGCTTCAGCTGGAGGGGCTCTGCTGCTCCATCTGGAGGCTAAGTGGGCCTGAGGTCACCTGACACACACACACACACACACACACACACACACACACACACACACACACACACACACACCTCAATTTGATGCCTCTATGAGAGACGTTATTATCTCCACTCCAGCATTGTGTGGTTGTGACATTGTGTCACTACATGGAGCAGCCTGATTCTGAGTGCCAGTGAATGACGACTGCTACTTTGTGTGTGTGTGTGTGTGTGTGTGTGTGTGGCCTCCATCCATTTTTTTTCACTCCTTCTACATCTCTTCACCCTCTAAAATCTACACTGAATGAAATGAATGAATGAAAAAAAAATTAATTGTTAAAGGATCTTCATCTTAGACCAAATGCACTTTTTTTTTTTTATCTCTAACTCTATTTCTGGATTGAGTTTTTATTACTATTTTATTGTTTTACTGTTTTTAGTATTTTATTGTAACTATTTGTGGATGATTTTTATTGTATTTTAATAACTGTTCAGCACTTTGGTCAACTGAGGTTGTTTTTAAATGTTCTCTATAAATAAACTTTGAGTTGACTTGATTTGACAAACAAAATATGAAGATTGAAGATTATTTTGAAGTTTTGAAAACAGTGTTGTGAAACAGAACTCCTAGATTAGATTTAGGCACCAAAAATACTTGGTTACATTTAGGAAAAATTCAGGGTTTTTCTTCAAATAACTACTGGACGCAGTTAAGTAGATGACAAGAAACATGACACATTTAGGTACAGAAGTTTATTTATTTAAAGGTTATTTTAAATAACAACACTGACTTCTGTCTCATGGTGTGAGCTTTAAGAAACTCAGAAAATATATATTTATATATAAATGTATTTTATAGATAGATGGATTAATGGATGGATTAATGGATGGATGGATGGATTAATGGATGGATGGATGGATGAATGGATGGATGGATGGATGGATGGATAATGGATGGATGGATGGATGGATGGATGGATGGATGGATGGATGGATGGATAATGGATGGATGGATGGATGGATGGATGGATGGATGAATGGATGGATGGATGGATGGATGGATGGATAATGGATGGATGGATGGATGGATGGGTGGATGGATAATGGATGGATGGGTGGATGGATAATGGATGGATGGATGGATGGATGGATGGATGAATGGATAGATAGATAGATAGGTAGATAGATAGATAGATAGATAGATAGATAGATAGATAGATAGATAGATAGATAGAAACATCAGTATTGGCTTTTGTTTTGTTTTCTTCCAAATTATATGTGTTTTAACATACTTATTTAACTCAGTTAGAGTAACTACGCTCAACATTGTTTTGTTTTTTCCAGCAGCAGTACATTTCTTTTCATCGCTCGCCTCTTTCCTTTGTTTCGGTAGCCTGACACATGCATGTTAGAGCATATGAGTCACTGCCTTTGAAACCCTCCCCATGTAACCGTCGCTTTCTGTCATTTCAACTCAGACACCTTCATGTTTGCTTGTGATGGCGGGGCGAGCCGTGTGGAGGCAAGACTCCCACTGAATTTGCTTCTGAATCTTATGTACAGCCCCATCAGCATGTGACTTTTAGTCTATAGTTTTAATAATCAGTATTTCCATTCATTATTTATCAGTTTTGAGTGTTTTTTGCACCATTACTTTGTCAGAACTGCAGCTCTGAACCTCTGAGCCTGCGATGTAACATCATTAGACATAAACAAGAGATTCATTTCTCTCCTGTGACAGTAAACACAACAGATGGGCCCGCAGATAATGACGCTATAATCAACTTCAATAGATGTTCAGCCCAGATAATCCTTAACCTCGGCTAAATTTGATCACGCTGATGACTTACTCACCTCCAACTCTCCCTGTATAGACTTTACATTAACCATCTTAATCTGCCAAATTTAGCCCGTCTGCACGAACCGCAGCATAAATTAGCCAATCAGCGTGTTTTGGATTGATGTCAGGAACATGCAATCATTTGTGTTGTCAGTTGTTGCCAAGCAACAGCTCGAATCTTATTATCTACCTGTCACCCAGTGAGTCGTCTTCAATTGTTCAATACATAGCAAGTCAAAAGTACAGGTGCATCTCAGTAAATATCATAGAAAAAGTTTATTCATGTCAGTAATTAAATTCAAGAAGTGGAACGAACACATTATATAGATCCATTACACACATAATGGAACATTTCATGTCTTAATTTAGTTAATTTCTTCTAATTATAATGATTATAGCTTACATTTAATCAAGACCTAAAATTAACCGCCTCAAAAAATATATATATTACAGACGACCAATTTTAAAAAGCATGTTTAATATGGAAATGTTGGCCTCTGAAAAGTATGTCATCTATAACAATGAATGGTGTTAAAGGCCTTCCAGTGTTATTTTCACCAGGTGTAAACCTGCAGGGGATCTTACATTTGGCTGTATGTGTGTGTGTGTGCATGAAGGAGTGTGTGCATGCATGTGTGTGTGTATCAGTCCACAGTTTATCTCTCATACAGTCATGGAAAAAATTATGAGACCACCCTTGTTTTCTTCTTGCTTTCCTGTTCATTTTAATGTCTGGTACAACTAAAGGTATGTTTGTTTGGACAAATACAATGATAACAACAATCATGACTTGTATATATATTACATTAAATACATACTACAGTGTATTTTAAAGTGGAGTAATGTATTTTTCAAAAAACAAAACTGTAAAAAATACTGTTTTGGCTGATATATACATTTATGGTGTTTCATTGTTACTACTGGCTAATTTATAAACGGCAATAGACGAATCCTACTCATTGTGCCTTTAAGGAAACGAAAGAGAAAAATCGGAGAGGGTGAATGCCTTTTTAGCTAACATATACAGTCATGGAAAAATTATTGGACCATTTTTTTCTTCTATTTCTTGTTCATTTTAATGTATGGTACAACTAAAGGTATATTTGTTTGGACAAATATAACAATAACAACACAAATAGCTGATAAGAATTTAATTTAAGAGCTGATATCTATACATTTAACATGGTTTTCTTGAAAATTATATTGCTTATTATCAAGAAAACCTTATTTAATTTAATTAATGACATAAATAAACTTTTTCTATGATATTTACTGAGATGCACCTGTACTTTTACTGTCATGGTTTAGCAGTTTTTCACCGTAAAATCTACAGACATTTTTTACAGTGTGGGGAAATACTCCTCATTGTGCCCTTCAACATGCTTCCTTTCCACGTGTCTTTTTGTCTGTTGTCTCAGTGTTTTCTAACACTTTGTGCACACTAACTGAAGCGCCCCCTGCGTCTCCTTTCTCCTCCTCTCTTGGCCGGGGAGGACAGACAGCTTGGATGTGGGGTACGTGGTGGTTGGGTTGGTGGCGGCCGACTGTCTGTTTCCTTCTCCCCGCCGTATGGAAACACAGACTGCAAACAAGCCCTCACCGTGGAGGCTGGAGCCTGTGAGCCTACACACACAAGCAGCCAGACACACACACACTCTGCTAACATGGACCTTTGGCCTGCGTTCCACCACAACAAGCCACATTAGCTTTGCTGCTTTGGCTCTGACCCCAAAACCCCCCCACTCCCTCTGCTCACTGACCCCGCTCCTTCCTCCACAAATAGCTCGGCGCTCCAACGTCCAGTCCAGTCGGTGGTGCGGGGACGGAGGGTCTCTCGGCCCCCGAGAGTGTGTTTTAAAAAACTTGTATGCTCTGGGCTGCACACACACACCATGTTTGACTGTCAAAGCAGCAGTGACAGCTGCGTAAACATGCCCCCTTCTGGCTTCAAGTCTGTCCGTGTGATGTCCCGGGTGTTGGAACCACAATTAGACAGCCAGAAAATGTGCCTTCACAAGCTGTAGAAGTCACTTTGTAGCCCTGGCTTGTGGACCTGGCTGACACCTAGCATTATCAGTCTTAACAACTATTTCACAGGTTTTGAACAACCAGTTTTAAAGCTTTATATAAAAATATAGCAGCACAGTCTCACTAATAACAGGTAAGATATAGATGCTTTTTCACAGCCCTGAGCATGTGATGCTAGTGCACAGGACACCTTTTAGTGTTTGTGATGCTAGTGCACAAGTCACCCTTTAGTGTTTGTGATGCTAGTGCACAGGACACCCTTTAGTGTTTATGATGCTAGTGCACAGGACACCCTTTAGTGTTTATGATGCTAGTGCACAAGTCACCCTTTAGTGTTTGTGATGCTAGTGCACAGGACACCCTTTAGTGTTTATGATGCTAGTGCACAGGACACCCTTTAGTGTTTATGATGCTAGTGCACAGGACACCCTTTAGTGTTTATGATGCTAGTGCACAGGACACCCTTTAGTGTTTGTGATGCTAGTGCACAAGTCACCCTTAAGTGTTTTTGATGCTAGTGCACAGGACACCCTTTAGGCTCCGTTTACATGATGATGGTCTGAACAGAAGATGCAAAAGTGGTGTGGCGTCTTCACTTTTTATTCCGTGTTTAGACGAACGTTTTCAGGAGGAAATCTGCTGCGTACGGTGACGCTTAAGTGTGTGGAATTCAAATGGGTATGAATGCCAGGTGGCATCACTTAAATAAGGTCCGACGCATGGAAATAATCCCATGTTTCTTTATTTCCCTGTACTGGAACATGTATGTGACGTAAAGGTGTACATGACGTGAGCAGATCTGAGCAGAGTTTTGTGTCTTGGCAGTGTAGACGGACACGCTACGGCAGAGTGGATTACAGTTTTACACTCTGGAGGGTGGGTTAGATTTTTGCATTTTTAAGCCCCAAAAACACCGTCACCGTCTAAACGAAAGGCACTTCCCATAAAATATTTTGTCGATTTTAGCGTACTCGCGTACTCGTGCGTACTCGTAGTGTACAAGCGTACTCGTGTAAACGGGACCATAGTGTGTTTGTGAGATGCACCAGGATTTCCATTGATAATAATAAATGTATCTGTGGTTATATTAGACGTTTACAGTAACACAGTGCAAATCAAATCAAATCAAACTTTATTCATAAAGCACTTTTCATACAATACATGCAACACTGTGCTGTACAGAATATAAAAACAGAGATGCAACACTTAACCCCCCCCCCCCCCCCCCCCCCCCCCACACACACACACACACACACACACTGCATCAAACAAACCCACCCAACCTCTCACATGTTCTCCTACATACAGGTGTATCTCAATAAATTAGAATATCATAGAAAGTTTATTTATGTCAGTAATTCAATTCAAAAAGTGGAAATAACATATTATATACATTCTGAGGTTATTGAGGGAAAACTCTATGTTAAAAAAGAATGTTTTGTCCAGCTTGGTGTGTTCTATAATTTTCTGTCTGTCTTTACAGCAGCATGTTCTCCCTTTACCTTTATGACCCTCGTCTTATTTATCTGGTTGCTTTTTGTCAGACCAAACCTTGAGGTTTGAAATGAGCTTGGTGTGATTTTGGCTTGATGTGCTGAAGGCTTGTGACACAAACTGTGGTCCAACATTTAGTGTGTGTGTGACCTTTGGACATGCTGTGAAATGATTTATCTTATCTTACATAGAACATATTTGGGAAAACATAATTGCTTACAGGGTTGTGTTCAGTGGCAGCGAAGTGAAAGAACTACAACAAAGATGGTCCACATACTACAAAACCTTGGCATCAGGTTCACATTCTCCTCCTATATTTTGTGATCGTGGTTTCAGTTAAATGTTAATAAAATAATATGTCTTGTCAGGATTGAAATATTCAGTATGATCTTTTTCTCACCTTAACCAATTGCTTTAAGTTGCCTAAACAACCATAAATAACATTCATAATGCTTTAGCTTAGATTTTATTTTGCTTTCAGAAATATAAGCTTTGGTTTGATCCTTTTACATCCTTGAAGATATGTTATTAACCCTGTTACATTGATAAAAATGACTTGTGGCAGCAGCTTTTAAAATTTGCAATAAATTAGAATGTTGTAGAAAGGTGTATTTTTGTCAGTAATTAAATGGAAATACTCAAGTACCTCAAAATTGCACTAAAGTACAATTAGTTACACTCCATCACCGGTTGTATTATATATAAATAACAAAGGACCGACCACAGAACCTTGTGGCACCCCGTCAGTAATTACAACAGTGGCGTTTAATTTATAACATTTATAACATTTAATTTATAACTGACAACATCTCTGCTCAGAAAATGAAAATGGGCAATATGTTGGACAGTGTTCACTGTTTTTGAAAAATAATATAAATGGGATATCTATTGAAACAAATATAGAAATCCTGCACGAAAGCGTCCAAAAACAAGACATGATTCAAGAGTATTTATACACAATATTATCATATCTGTATTATTACCACACTATCAATATTTCAATTTTTTTTAATATCCCAGTTATCATTCATAGACATGACACGCCTCGTATACACTTTAATAGAAAGTGTATTTATGTCAGCAATTCAATTCAAAAAGGTGAAATAACACTTTATATAGATCCATTAGACACAGAATGAAACATTTCATGTCTTAATTTATTTAATTTCTTCAAATTATAATGATTATGGCTTACATTTAATGAAGACCTCAAATTCACTGTCTCAAAACATTTGAACATTACAAAAGACCAATTTTAAAAAGTCTGTTTAATATGGAAATGTTGGCCTCTGAAAAAAATGTCCATCTATATGACTCAATAATTGGTTGGAGCTGTTTGACTTGAACTACTGGAAATGGACTTTTCATTATATTCTAATTTATTGAGATGCAGCTGTAAGCATAATTTCTAGGAGACTGAATGGTGTTAAAGGCCTTCCAGTGTTACCTTCACCAGGTGTAAACCTGCAGGGGATCTTGCATTTGGCTGTGTGTGTGTGAGTGTGTGTGTGTGTGTGTGTGTGTGTGTGTGTGTGTGTGTGCATGAAGGAGTGCGTGCATGCATGCATGTGTGTATCTGTCTGTCTGTCTGGATATCAGTCCACAGTTTATCTCTCATACAGTCAAGAAAGCAAGGAGAAAACAAGGGTGGTCTAATAATTTTTTCTATGTTCATTTTAATGTCTGGTACAACTAAAGGTTCATTTGTTTGGACAAATATAATGATAAGAACAAAAATAGCTCATGGTTTTATTGATAATGATTTTGGTAATTATCAAGATATATATATATATATATATATATATATATATATATATATATATATATATATATATTTCATCTGTTTTTCAACATCTTGTGATCTTGTTAATAATTAATAAATGTTCCAAATTTAACATATTAACCCTATAAAGCCAAGTGTATCATACTTGATTCAAGTATTTGAGACCTCTACCACATCATCAGTGTGATTTTTTCCCCCTGAGAAACCTAATGTATATATGTGTTGAAGATAAACAAACTGAGCAACAAATTGCACAAAAATACCAGATGTAGCAAAAATGATATGCAGGTTCCACTGGTGGATCTGTCATTGCTGCGTGAAAACGTCATGATGTTGTTGTGTTATATGGAAAAAAAATATTTTGGATGTTTGAGGAAAATGTTAAAAGGAAAGTCAAAGTCTTAGTAGGTTATAAATGTTAACTTTTATCTGCACCAAAAGACATGATGTATCAAATATGATACAAATCAGAAATATAATTTTCTGGCAATTGTTTCATGTTTCAGGCTTTATAGGGTTAATATCACACACAATATACTGTATATATACATAAAACATTCTACCTGTAATATAATATATTAGCTGTTACAGAACATTTCTCCCCAGTTGGCCCACATTAGTAAAACGGTGCAAATGAAAAGTGCTTCTAGTTCACATCAACAAGCAGAGAAACTGACAAACACTCAGAGCACACACAGATCCTCAGACAGCAGGCAGCTCACACACACACACACACACACACACACACACACACACACAGATTTCTGTTAGAGATGGACTGATGGATGGGAACAAGCCAGAGAGGGTGTTACCTGTCACTCTGAAGGGGTGTGAATATAATGAGGGGAAGGCAAGTACACGGTGTAAATATGAATTATAATTTAATAAACCATGACTGTGTTGCATTTCTACTAAATAGTATTAATATGATAAAGAAAAAACAATAATGAAAAGCAGGTTAGTATAAATGTTTGCATAAAAACAAATCCCCCAGCAATACATTTTGGAGCGTGACTGTATTTAAGATCAATTTATACACTTATTTTAATCTAATTTTATGAGATGACTTCCAGCATGCAGGTGTTTTTATTGTTTTATTTGCTCAGTCTGTTGGTGGTAATGCATTTGAAGAATATAACCATTTTAGGTTTATAATGTTTATTTAGTATGCAGAGATGGTGAGGATGGATTTATCAGGAGTGTCCTTTCACCAGTATATAATAAAGTAATTAAAAACATTATTATTAGAAATTTCATATCTTATTTCACTAATGTTACAAATGTGTATAGGAGACATTAAAAAATAGGACAGATATTATCAAAAATAATTACAAAAATATTAGGGTTTTAGTATAAACTAAACAGAAGTGTGTGTGTGGTGTTTGTGTGTTTGTGTTTGTGAGTGTGTGTGTGTGTGTGTGTGTGTGTGTGTGTGTGTGTTTGTGAGTGTGTGTGTGTGCTGTGGCATGCGTGTGTTTGTGGTGTGTGTGCATGTGTGGTGTTTGTGTGTGTGTGTTCATACGAGTGTGTGTGTGTGTGTGTGTGTTTGTGTGTGTGTGTGTGTGTGTGTGTGTGTTTGTGGTGTGTATTGTGGTGTGTTGTGGTGTTTGTGTGTGTGGTGTGTGTGTTTGTGTGTTTGTTTGTGTGTTCGTACGAGTGTGTGTGTGTGTGGCATGTGTGTGTTTGTACAAGTGTGTGTGTGTTTGTTTGTGTGTTCGTACGAGTGTGTGTGTTCGTGTGTGTGTGTGTGTGTGTATGTGTGTGTGTTCGTACAATTGTGTGCGTAAGTAACATAACACAATAGAAATGTCTATTGTTTTGTCTCTTTCAGACATGGCAGAACAGTTGTGCTTTTATTGTGAAGGTTTCAATGGAGACAGTGTTTCGGACATGAGAGAACAGTTGTGCTTTTATTGTGAAGGTTTGAATGGAGACAGTGTTTTAACTGTTAGTTCCTTCTGATCATTATACGTAATTGAAGGCCATCCTCCCTGCAGCATGTGTTACCTGTAACAACGGTATCAGAAGTGATCAGAGCAGCTTTGTCAAGTCTGAGACAATAATCCTGCTGGTGTCACAGTAATGCCATCAGAGTGATGGGAGACTACAGATTTATTACAGACAGCTTCCCTTATAAATCAACTGCAGGATCCAAT
Organism: Centropristis striata; assembly: GCF_030273125.1. Classification (NCBI taxonomy): domain Eukaryota; kingdom Metazoa; phylum Chordata; class Actinopteri; order Perciformes; family Serranidae; genus Centropristis; species Centropristis striata. Next base: position 3,082,847 of record NC_081528.1, on the reverse strand, counting down.
GTTTATGAAGCTTGACCTGTAGGGACTAAAAGTCAGGACTTCTTTTTTTTTTCTAATCTTTTTCTCTCAAGCCTCTCAGCCGGCAGTGCAAGATAAAATAACGAGAGAACCCTTTAAAGACCAATCAATCAAATCCAGATCCTGTTTACTGGAGACTATGTGTTGCGCCAGCTGTTTTAAATGTACGCTTAGTTAAAACAGTGGAATTGTTTCCTCGCCGTGAGCAAGTGAACCACAGGGCACCATTAAAAAAAACTAAAGTTTTCCACAAACTGAAGCTGAAATCTTAATCTGAATAAAGTATTCAAAGTTGCAGCAAATGTCAGATAAAAGGGGTATCAAAAAGAGAAACTAGAACATTTCTAAATAAATTTTGAGTGTTCTTGACTCTGGCCTGTGACTCTCACCCATACATAATTAAATTACAATTTGAACTGTTCTCGGAATGGAAAAAAGAGGAGGAAGTCATGTAAGAGACTTGAATGAAAGCATTTTTGGCAAAAACGTATCTCCTATGATTGTTCCGCCTTCATTTTGAGCATCCTGAGTTCTTCCTGAACGTCTTCATATGTTTTTTCTGAAGAAAAATGAAGAGACACATTTGGAGTTTCCAAATGTATTTTTTTGACAATTTTTTCTCTCCCTCTGCACTCTAGCGGTGATATCATCCACTCTAGCCTCTCCATAGGGTAACATTGGGGAGGTTTTTTGGCGTTTTTATGCCAAATAATTTGAAAACCGTTTGCCGAAAACGATTAGAAAAGTCATAGCACACTTGTCATGGCTGAGGTGGTCGATTTGATACATTTTTAGTGTTTGTGCGATCAAAACTCTGGAAGGAGTAATTGACGAAAAAAAAAACACGGAAGAAATGGAAGAATAAGAAGTACAAAATTTCCTCTTGGGAAATTCTGAAAGGGCCACGGGGGAAAAAATTACATAAAATCAATCAAAAAAGGACTCAAATTGACCACAAAATGACAAAAAAAATGACCAAAAAAGACAAAATGACCAAAAAAACACAAAATGATCAAAAAAAGACACTAAACGGCCCAAAAAAGAAACAAAATGACAAAAAGACCCAAAAAAGACCCAACATGACCAAAAAAGACACAAAATGACAAAAAAAAGACACAGAATGACCAAAAAAGACACACACAAAAAAAAGCACAAAATCACCAAAAAAAGACACTAAACGGCCCAAAAAAGAAAAAAAATGACAGAAAAGACACAGAAAAGACACAAAAAAGACCCAACATGACCAAAAAAGACACAAAATAACAAAAAAAATCCACAAAATGACCAAAAAAGACACAAAATGACTAAAAAAAACAACACAAAATGACAAAAAAAACACAAAATGACCAAAAAAAGACATTAAATGACCAAAAAAGACACTAAACGGCCCAAGAAAGAAACAAAAAGACAAAATGACTAAAAAAAAACAACACAAAATGACCAAAAAAAGACATTAAATGACCAAAAAGACTAAAACACATTAACACAGTGGAGACGGAGCTGACTTCCAGAATGATTTGCTGACCCCCAGGTTGAGAATAGCTGCTACTGTACAGCTGTAGTAACATTGGCTGGCCTTCCATGTGTACCATTAGCTCGTCTCTTGGCTCTGCTTTGTCCTCCAGCTCTGTTGGCTCAGATGGAGGCTCAGCGATAGCCTCGGTAATGAACCCTCGCTGGCTCCTAACCTCTCCCATATTAGCCAGGCAAACACAGGCAGTCTTTTGGCTGCCACCCTCCACAGTCTGCTAACAAGCTGCAGTGATGCCCCCCTGGCTGCCAGCCACAAAGCACTGGACCCACCAATGTCTACAGCGGACACTGCAATGTGTTTATCCACTGTTTGAGAGATTGTATTCTTTGCTCTCTTCTAGGGGCCACAGATGTTTATGCATTGGTTTTTCCCACCTCCTGTCGCCCCATCCTGTTGTCTTTAGCCCTGTTCGGCTTTCTGTCCTCGTCTGTGTTTCCTGGCCTCTGGCTTTTTTGTCAACACAACAGCATCAACTGTGTAAAAAAAGGCTTGTTTATGACTGTAGATGTAAAAATGACCGAAAAAGACACAAAATGACCCAAAATAAATGTAAAAATGACCAAAAAAGACAAAAAAATAACTGTAAAAATGACCAAAAACACACAAAAATACCAAAAATAACTGTAAAAATGACCAAAAACCCACAAACTGACCAAAATTAAATGTAAAAATGATCAAAAAAGACACAAAATTACCCAAAATAAATGTAAAAATTATCAAAAAAGACACAAAAATAAATGTAAAAATGACCAAAAAGACACAAAATTACCCAAAATAACTGTAAAAATGACCAAAGAACAACACAAAAAGACCAAAAAAACTGTAAAAATGACCAAAAAAGACACAAAATGACCAAAAAAATTTGAAAAAATGATTAACGCGTTAATTAAGATTAATTAATTACACAAAAATGAACGCGTTAAAAAAATTGACGCATTTTAATTGCACTTATTTTTGCAGCGTGGAACGTTTCTCACTGGATGAGTTTCAGGCGGACCGATTATACTGGAGCACCAACTAGCGTTGATGAGTTGAGACAACAACAAACCACAGTGAACATGAAGGAAGAAGCTGATGAGACCTTTGGTTGGCCCCGTGGATGATGGGACATTTAGCTACTAAAAACCAACGGATGGAAGCGTCCATAAGAGCATGGTTGTGTTGCTAGGCAACAAGGAATTCACATATCACCATAGCAGCACATCCAGCCTCAAGTATCACCTCAATGCTAAACATATAGCAGCTAGCGGCTAGTGTGGTAGCTAGCGTGGATTGTGTTTTACTTAAAAAACCAAAGTATTCTAGTTTACAGAAGGTCTACCTATTTTGTGTCTTTTTTTAAGTAATTTTTTTTTTCTATCATTTCGTGTCTTTTTTTTGTAATTTTGTATCTTTTGTAAGCAATTTCGTTTTTTTTCTATCATTTTGTGTCTTTTTTTTTGTAATTTTGTGTCTTTTTTGGTCATTTTGATACTGCCTCCAGCTGCCCCCAGGTAATTTGAGTTTGAGACCCCTGTTATAAAGCTATTGCTACACTTAATGGCAAAAATTGCACTGGTCTGTTGAACTTGAACAAAAATAAACAATATTTTTTGTTGCTTTAGCTTATGTATTCAGTCATTATTCAGTGCTATACTAAAAATCCATGTGGAAAAAATTACTTCTCACTGTTCTCAGGTCAAATATTTAGATGCGATTAAAATGCGATTAATTTCGATTAATTAATTACAAAGCCTCTAATTAATTGGATTAATTCTTTTAATCGAGTCCCGGCTCTAGTATTTAAGCCTCTTGATGCTTTTGCTCTGGAATCTTCACAGTTTTATGTATTTGCCCCCCAGAAGTCCCTTTGGGTGTTACTTTAAGAGCCACTGGTGTATTCCTGTGTATGTAAAACTATGCCATGTGAGTTATTGCAGTCTATTGTGCAACAATTATTCAGACGGAGGAGGAGCGAGAGCATGTGTCCAGGGTGCCAGACTCTGGCAACAGGAGAAACAACAGCGGTGAGCCAGGGAGCACCCAGCCATTAAATGGCTGTGACGGCTCACTGAGCTGCTGCCAAAACAAACCACACAGAAAATGACCAGAATGCATCTGGGGGCGAAGAGGTGCAATGAAGAGATAGAGTGAGGACAGGGTTTTAGGTAGCCCGGGCAACGGGGGCTTGTAACAGCGGAAAAATGACACTCAGTACTGGCCAGAGGCCAGGAAACACAGACAGAGACCCAACAGGGCTGGAGAAAACTCTACACACTGTAAAAAAAGATCAACAATAGCTACTCAATACAATTGAGGCAACAGATTGCACGCAATATTGTTAATGAAATCTAAAAAACACAAAATGACCAAAAATAACTGTAAAAATGAACAAAAAGACACAAAAATAACCAAAATTAAATGTAAAAATGATCAAAAAAGACAGAAAAATAACCAAAAATAAATGTAAAATTGATCAAAAAAGACAGAAAAATAACCAAAAATAAATGTAAAAATTATCAAAAAAGACACAAAAATAACCAAAAATAACTGTAAAAATTATCAAAAAAGACACAATGACCAAAAATAAATGTAAAAATGACCAAAAAGACACAAAATAACCAAAAATAAATGTAAAAATGATCAAAAAAGAAACAAAATACAAAAAATAAATGTAAAAATTATCAAAAAGACTCAAAATGACCAAAAAGACACAAAATGACCAAAAATAACTGTAAAAATTACCAAAAACACACAAAATGACCAAAAATAACTGCAAAAATGACCAAAAAGACACAAAAATAACTGTAAAAATGACCAAAAAAGACACAAAATTACCAAAAAAAATGTAAAAACGATGTATGAAGTATTTCTTGATAGACTTTTATACATTTTTAATAAGACATAACTCAGGTTTACAATTTCCAGGTGATCAGTTCTGTATAATTTGACAATAAACGAACCAGAAGTAATTTTTCATGAAAAGCTATTAGACTATCGACAAAAACTATCAATCTGTGTTAGCGGAGAGAAAGAGCGGAGAGCAGCAGGCGGTGTTTGCATGCAGAGAGCTCCCCGGGTTTCATCTGGATGATGAATAGAGCACATCAGACAGGATCATAAACACAACGCCGCCGTGGAACGCCGTCTGTCCTCGCTTCCTCTTCAGACAGACGAGGAGACACCACACGTATGGACCAAGGTGTAGCAGTGACACCTGCATCTGATAACAATGACAATATGAAACACTTTGCACATTCGTCTTCGGACCAGGAGGACTAAAGCAGGAAAACACACTCACTTATAAATACACTTTGCTGGAGTCAGATAGGGAATATAGATGACACAAAATGACCAAAAATAAATGTAAAAATGATCAAAAAGACACAAACCCCCCCAAAAAACCCAGAAAAAAATGACCAAAAAGACACAAAATAACCAAAAATAACTGTAAAACTGATCAAAAAAGACACAAAAATAACTGTAAAAATGACCAAAAAGACACAAAAAGACCAAAAATAAATGTAAAAATGATCAAAAAAGACACAAAAATAACTGTAACAATTACCAAAAAGACACAAAATAACCAAAAAAACAAAAATTACTGTAAAAATGACAAAAAAGACACAAAATGACCAAAAATAAATGTAATAATGATCAAAAAAGACACAAAAATAACTATACAAATGAACAAAAGACACAAAATGACCTAAAATAAACAAAAAAATGAAGAAAGAGACACAAAATAACCAAAAACATCTGTAAAAATGACCAAAAAGACACAAAAATAACTGTAAAAATTAACAAAAAGACACAAAACGACCAAAAATAGCTGTAAAATTGATCAAAAAAGACACAAAATAACTGTAAAAATGACCAAAAAGACCCAAAATGACCAAAAATAAATGTAAAAATGATATATGAAGTATTTCTTGATTGACTTTTATACATTTTTAATAAGACATAATTCAGGTTTACAATTTCCAGGTGATTCGTTTTGTATAATTTTGACCATAAATGAATACAATATAATAATATGCAGCGACTCAGAAAAACACAGACTCCAAACACACTCACTTATAAATACACTTTGCTGGAGTCAGATAGGGAATATAGATGAGGACGCCGTTTTTTAGTTCAAGTCAGCATTATCCATTTTGCTTATCTATTATGCTAATCATGCGACACAGGCCACGGCCAAATGACTATAATTTATTGCACAGGGGAAAAAAAAAGAAAAATGCTCCCAGTGTGCTGATAACCTGGTACTGCTGTGGTTCTATTGTGTTTCTTTCATCAGTTAATGCTGGTGTGTGACAGGTGTGTGAGCAGGAAAATGCTAATATATGTATGTGTTACTGTGGAGACGATCAGAACGACTCCTGGTACCTGAACTTGGTTCTGCTGGGAAGAAACACATTGGAGTTGATCTGATCTCAGCCATGATGATGGCTTTTGTAAGGGTGAGTTACTGCTTATGTTGATTTTATTTTCTCCTGTTTATTTTTGTCAAGGATAGAGGGGGTTATTGTCAGTTACTTAGATTCTATGAAGGAAATTTGGTGTTTCCTGCATGGTGGGGCATGAAGTAGGCGGCAACCTACTTGATATTCAAGACACAAGGCATTGTGGGAACTGACTCTGAACTTAACAATGATAACACCATGAGAGACGGGAACGTGTTGACCAGTGGGCTCTGTCCTGATGTGATGTATAGGGCTGAAAGATAGGGCCACATTGAGACTTGCTGAAGAATCAATGCTGGGAAATACAACAGATACAAGTCGAGCGGTGTATGGGGCTTTGTTGTACTGTAAAAGAGCCATTCGGAATTGTGCGGTGTATGGAATACGAATTGTGCGGTGTATGGAATACGAATGTGCGGTGTATGGAACACGAATGTGCGGTGTATGGAATACGAATTGTGCGGTGTATGGAATACGAATGTGCGGTGTATGGAACACGAATGTGCGGTGTATGGAACACGAATGTGCGGTGTATGGAACACGAATGTGCTAATAAAACTTGCTGAACAGAGTATTGAGTGCTTTGTGTTTGGCCAGCTCACCCATTAACTTAGTGCAGTTGTCAAAATTGCCACAACAATTCTTTACTGAAGTAAAAGTACTAATACCACACTGTGAAATCGACAACTGAACTAAAAGTATCAGCATTAAAATGTACTTAACCCATTGAGGCCTAAAACGCCTGTAAAAAATGCTCTGGGTGATTTTAAAATGACCCCCTAAAACCTGAAGTTTTTCTGTAAATTCAACGATGGTTGTTTTTTTTACACTAAAACATCTCAACTAAAGGTGCTGATTTACCTCCTCCACTTGACCAAAGACATAAGGGCAAAAGCTTTCAGCTAGTGTGGCCGAGTGGTTTAAAGCGAGGGTTCAAATTGCGATTTTAAAATAACCCCCTTAAACCTGAAGTTTTTCTGTAAATTCAAATGTAAGAGTGTCAACTCTTCCTACTAAATAATAGATTTTTCAGCCTCTGTAGCAGATAGAAATGAAATTCAAAAAGTATTTGAGAGAGTTATATCTGAGCTCCCTCCGCTATAGTCGTCTTCCTCCATGATTTCAGTTCTGGAAAACAAGACAAGGAAACGAGACGAGGAAAGAAAACTGTGCCGCAGGAAACATGCTCCCATATTCCCTGCAGATTTGCTCCCACGAGCTTCGGCACAGTGAGCTGTTCACAAACTCCTGGGCAGTTGAGAGAAAGTGCTTGTGTTTCATATTTTACAGTCGTAGTGGGGTTTTTTGTCAACACACCAGCATCAGCTGTGGAACAAGAAGGGCTCATTTTTTAACACATCATCAATAAATATCTTAGCAATCTGTTTTTTATGTCTGCTTGGGACTTTGGTGAACCAGATCTCTTTTTGGACATTTTTGGTCTTTCTATGATTACACAACATGCATTTTTGGTAATTTTGTGTCTTTTCTTGGTAATTTTGCCATTTTTTGTGGTATTTTTGTGTCTTTTTTGGTCATTTTGTGTCTTTCCATCTACAGTGATGGAAACATTCTTGATAATAACCAAAATCATTATTGAGAAAACCAAAAATGACCAAAAATTCATGTTGTGTAATAATAGAAAGACATTTTCAAACCTAGCCTTTGTAACTAAACAATTAGTGGCTGAAACTCGTCAAATCTATGATTAATCAACATCCATAAATCAGAGCTCTGCATGTAGATAATTAGTGGTAATCTGATACTCCCTGTGTTGTGGTTCTGTCTCTCCCTGCGCTGACGTAGCTGTCTCAGGTAATTGATGATATTAATTGATCAAATGAATCAACGATAAAACGGAGAACATTCATCAGTCTCGTGGTGTTAATCTACACGCCACATCTCTGCTCTCGTCCTTCTGCTGCTGCTTATTGGACGCGTTGATGTCTGTGTTTTTTAGTTCTCAACCTTTTTGGTGTGAGAATCTCACACACACAGTTCAGATCATACAAACTCAGTTGATACGATGAATTTTGGACAAATAATGAAGCAGACAACAACTAAAACATCTCTCTGTCTGTGCATTTATATATTTTTTTTTATATTTTATTGTTCCTTTTAATCTAAGTCCTTTGCTATCAGTTTAAAGGTCCATTCTGACCTCCTGAGTGTGTAACAGTCAGCTTCAAGCCAGAGACTCCTTGGAAAGTAATAACTTCATACTTTGGGATTTGTCAGAAAAGACACAAAATTACCCAAAAAAGACACAAAATGGCCCAAAAAAAGAAACAAAATGACCAAAAAAGACACTAATTGACCAAAAAAGACACAAAATGACCAGAAAAGGAAACAAAATGTCCAAAAAAGACACAAAATGACCAGAAAAGGAAACAAAATGACCAAAAAAGACACAAAATGATGAAAAAAAGACACAAAATGACCAAAAAAGGAAACAAAATGATCAAAAAAGACACAAATTGACCACAAAATGATCAATAAAAGACACAAAATGACCAAAAAAGACACAAAATGACCACAAAATGATCAATAAAAGACACAAAATGATCAATAAAAGACACAAAATGACCAAAAAAAGACACAAAATTACCAAAAAAGACACAAAATTACCACAAAATGATCAATAAAAGACACAAAATGATCAGAAAAAGACACAAAATTATCAGAAAAAGAAACAAAATGACCAAAGAAGATAAAAGATTGACTAAAAAAAACCCACAAAATGACCAATAAGACTAAAACACATGAACACATGAACACTTTAACACAGTGGAGACAGAGCTGACCTACAAAATGATTTGGCGACCCCCAGAAATCATCTCGGGACCCCAATTGAGGGTTGAGAATAGCTGTTTTAGAGGACGTCGGGCCGCTGTGATCAATGACGGCGTTGGGCCCACGGCGTCACATCTGAGAAGGTGATTATGCACATCATAGATTTTCCATATTCCTAAAGGTGTCTAAATTAAACACAGATGACCTTACTTTGCTATTGGAAATCATTGGCTCGCCATAATTTCTCCGACAGTCTTTATTTTGCCTTTGAGGACGACGTGCCCTGAAGTATTTGTGTTCACAGATTCATAAAAAAAAAAAATGACGTAACTGAAGCCCACGAGAGGCTTTGTTCTTTTTTTGTCCTCTGGATCAAAGCAGCAGGCTTAAATGGTGGTATGTAAAGATATTAGTCCTGTCATGTCGTGAATACACTTCAGATTTAATCAAGACAAAAAAAAACAGTCATTTATCAGGTGGTTGAAGTAGTGAAGTCGTCTCTGTGTCTCTGTTGTGTTTATTATAAGAATGTTTTAATGTGCTGTCATGCACAGATTATTCTGAGGGTTAAAGGAAAAAGGTGACACACATACGTGCTTTATAGACACTTAGGAGGAAACACATCTGAGTGAGTGTGAAAAGCATCTGGTCACTTCCTGAAAGCTTTTACATTTTCTGTTCTTAACACCTCGAAGAGGAGGAGGATCTCTCTACGAAGGTTTGACACGGGCAGAGTCCAGATGTCAAGAATGTTTCCATCACTGTCGATGTAAAAATGACTAAGAAAACACAAAATGACCAAAAAAAAAACACAAAATGACCAAAAACAACTGTAAAAATGCTCAAAAAAGACACAAAATGACCAAAAATAACTGTAAAAATGACCAAAAATGACACAAATTACCATAAATAACTGTAAAAATGACAAGTGGAGTGTATGTATATGTATATACATATATATACATATACAAATACATATATACATACATATATAAGCTGATATCTAGACATTTACCATGGTTTTATTGATAATGATTTAGGTTATTATCAAGAATGTTTCCATCACTGTAGGTGTAAAGACACAAAATGAGCAAAAATAGATGTAAAAATGACCAAAAAAGACACAAAATGACAAAAAAAAGACACAAAATGACAAAAAAAAGACACAAAATGACAAAAAAATCTGAGGTAAACTGTTCCCCAGCAGAGTTTTCTTGATAATAGCCAAAATCATTATCAATAAAACCATGTTAAATGTCTAGATATCAGCTCTTAAATTAAATTCTTATCAGCTATTTTTGTTGTTATCATTAAATTTATCTAAACAAATGAACCTTTAGTTGTACCAGGCATTAAAATTAACAGAAACTGAAGAAAACAAGGCTGGTCTAATACTTTTTTCCATGACTGTTTATGTTTAATACTGCTATCTAATTCAGCGGCATACAAGTGGAATGTTGCATAACCTGAAAATATTCAAAAAACGGTTTAATCTTGAACGTTATTGAATTCTTTTGAAGCCTCAAATTCTCTCTAAAATACCTCTGAAGTTTAGCCTTTTGACTTTGTTCCATGAAAGAGATTTTAAGGTCTAAAGTAAATGCAAACGAGAGATTTTCTCTGGCAGATGATTACCTTCTGTATGTGTGTGAGGTTCACTGTCTCTGGGTGGGTGGCTGTTTATTCCTTCTATTCTTCTTCTCTTGTTTCTCTACATGTTCCTTGTTGCTGTATGTCGTTTGATGTAAAGCCCACTGAGCTGACTTGTTTCAAAATGTGCTATATAAATAAAATTGCCTTTTCCTTTGCATGCATAGTGATGAGTGTGGGTTGGGGGTATATGGTTTATGGTTGGGGCATGTTGGTGTGATTGACAGGCACATCTACGGTGGCCCTGAGAGATCACACAGCTGGAACTGAAGAAAACACATGCAAATACACAAAACACAAGCAAACTGAGAAATCAATGATCAATAAAAGACACAAAATGACCAAAAAAGACACAAAATGATCAATGAAAGACGCAAAATGACCAAAAAAGACACAAAATGACCAAATAAAAGACACAAAATGACCAAAAAAGACACAAAATGATCAATAAAAGACGCAAAATGACCAAAAAAGACACAAAATGACCAAAAAAAGACACAAAATGACCACAAAATGATCAATAAAAGACACATAATGACCAAAAAAGACAAACTGAGAAATCTTCATCAATTTGACAACACAAGAGCATTTCATTTCATTTTATTAAGGATCCCCATTAGCTGATGCCATAGCAACCAGCTAGTCTTCCTGGGGTCCGTAACACATACAACATACAATACAATCACAATTGAGAACTATACAAAAATATAAAATAAAAACAAAACAATACATACAATATAACATAGACAAACCCACACAATAGTTGACAATAATAAAAATACTAAACCTACCCCAAAAACTAAATACAGCTGAGTTATTCAAAACAGATCATTCCCATAACACACCAACAGATGAATTACTGTCTTAGGTAGACTTTAAGTTTCCTTTTAGAAACTGATTGACTGTAGGTACAGCAGAGATACTGAGGCAGATAATTCCAGAGAGACACTGATCTGTAGATAAAAGAACGCTGTGAAGCGTTTGATTTTGAATGAGGCAATACAAGCCGACCATTGCTGGACCCTCTAGTGTAATGAACTTGAATATACAAAAACACAGGAGTTCTACTACTAGTGACCGATTTGCATTTAGAAAATGCTGCAAAGACCAAAACACAACAGAAGTGTTTCCAGAGGACACTTAAAAATGTCTGGACACGCTTGATATTATCACGTTATTTCAAGATGATGACAATTTCACGTTATAACCATCATAGCGTTACATTACCAGCCGATCAATAGCATGCTAACGTTAGCCGGTGATCGATATCATGCTAGCGTTAGCCGGCGATCGATAACATGCTAACGTTAGCCAGCGATCTTCTTCTTCCTGTGCTCCCTGTCTTTATGCTGTATAGATAAGGTGTACATTAATATAAATATATATTTTTGTTTTATAAAGAAGCATTTTACGGAGCTAATTTATTCCCTCATTCTGGGAACGATGGACTGGTAGCCTACGGGCGGAGTTGTGTTTTAGTTTTTGTTTAATTTATTATTGCTAACGTTAGCCGGCGATCGATAGCATGTTAACATTAGCCAGTGATCAATAACATGCTAACGTTAGCCGGTGATCGATATCATGCTAACGTTAGCCAGCGATCTTCTTCTTCCTGTGCTCCCTGTCTTTATGCTGTATAGATAAGGTGTACAGTAATATAAAAAAATCTATTTTTCTTTTATAAAGAAGCATTTTATGGAGCTAATTTATTCCCTCATTCTGGGAATGATGAACTGGTGCAGGCGGAGTTGTGTTTTAGTTTAATTTATTATTGCTAATGTTCGCCGGCGATCGATAGCATGTTAACGTTAGCCAGTGAGCAATAGCATGCTAACATTAGCCGGCGATCGATAGCATGCTAACGTTAGTATGCTAACGTTAGCATGCTAGCAAGACCAACTGGGTGCCGTTGAGAGAGATAAACTAAAACATGTATCAGTAATTTATTTGATTTGTTTAACTGCAATGTGGTTGATACGGGCTAGCGAGCTAACGCTATATATCATGTTATAACATGAAAATATCATTATCATGAAATAATGTGATAATTTCACGTTATAATGTCATAACATGGAACTATAATTATTCACTTTTAAGTGTCCTCTGGAAACACTACTGTTGTGTTGTGGTCTTTGTTTTCTAAATGCTGCGCTTGTGTTGTCAAATTGATGGAGATGTTTTCTCAGTGTGCTTGTGTTTTGTGTATTTGTAATATCGCCCTATCAGAGTCGATCATGGCTCCTTCCAAGTCTTCACCTCTATCCCTTTAACCTGAACGTTTCGTCTAGAGTTCCTGCTTTATTCTCCAGAAACACAACAAGACATTAGGACACAATTTTCCTGTGAAATGTAGTGGAATAGCTCTAATAACAACACAGCATGTGTGAGACACTGATGTACAGGAATGCTACCAGAAGCTCTTTTCACTGCAGACTGTTATTTCATGTCTCTGTATTAGTTACCGCTGAACCTTTTGTCCATTTAAAGCATCCTCCGCATCTCATTTCTGCGGCTATTTGCCGTCATGGTGCAACCAGCATCACGCCACACTGTGCCGCCCGCCGCCGCTCATTTTTTTTTTTCCGGTGGTGGTGTGAACTTGTGATATGAGAGGCGCTCTCTGCAGAGAGGTAACTCTCAGTGCGTCACACTCCCCCCCACTCAGCCATTAGGGAGGCAACTCGGCGAGAAATTGAATTTTGTGTCGTTATCTGGCGAATGCAAAGCGCCTGGTATAGTGTCTGTGGAAGAAAGAAAGAAAGAAAGGAAAAGAAAGAAGAGAAACAGCAAGAGAGGGAGAGGAGAAGGAGGGAAGATAGAGGGAGGGGAGTGGAAGAGAAGAGTGGGCTGCAGATAAAGAGGAGATGAGTGTGTTATAGACAGATAAAAACACAAGCGGAGAGATAGAAGACGGAGAGGAGGAAAGTGTGGAGCTCAGCCTCATTGGCATGATGGGGAGTGTGTGGCAGATTAGCGTGCAGTCTAACTTCAGTTAATTATGTGCATACTGTTAATTCTGCGTGGCTGGCTGTGTGTCTGTGTCTCCCCATGCTACAGGATGATGCATATGTGTGTGTGTGTGTGTGTGTGTGTGTGTGTGTGTGTGTGTCTCATAATGAAAGTGATGGCTGGACCTTTGACTCCTTAGCAACGCTTTAAATGAACCACTAAAGTCGTGCATCAGCATTTGGAGAGAGCAAAGAGCCTCCGTGTGTGTGTGTGTGTGTGTGTGTGTGTGTGTGTGTGTGTGTGTGTGTGGACAGACACGTGCGCAGGGACTTGATGCATTAACCTAAAATAGAAAGCGAGTTCTCCCAGGAAGGTTGTCCTCTAATTGACTGGATTCTGTGTGAGCAGCACTTTTTAAACACCTTTTGTTGCCCATTTTGCGGTGATTAAACAGGCATCGCTTTTAATTGGCTGATCTTACTAGGACCGGCTCTACTCAGCAGAGAAGAAGACGAAGAAGAAGAAGAAGAAGGAGAAAAGACGAAGAAGGGCCTGGTTGGCCTGGTTACTTATTATTTAGTAATAAACTACATGGTGCTGCTTGATCAGTGTCTTACTGTAAACGCTCCATTTTGGACGAAATAAAGACAATGAGAGAAACAGAGTGAAATATAATTTATAGGTCTTACAACTTAAATTCATCAAAACTTACTTTTCCACGCATAGCTTTTAACCCTCTGAACCACAACGAGTTTTTTGCTCTTTCTTCATTTGACTCACTCACTGTGTGGCCTTGTACAGTCATGGATTAAAAATTATCAGACCACCTTGTTTTCTTAATTTTTTTTGGTAATTTTAATGCCTGGTACAACTAAAGGTACATTTGTTTGGACAAATATAATGATAACAACAAAAATAGCTGATAAGAGTTTAATTTAAGAGCTGATATCTAGACATTCAACATGGTTTTATTGATAATTATGTTGGTTATTATCAAGAATGTTTCCATCACTGTAGATGTAAAGACACAAAATGGCCATAAATAAATGTAAAAATGACCAAAAAAGACACAAAATGACCAAAAAAAAAGACACAAAATGACAAAAAAGACACAAAAATACCACAAAAAAGGCCAAAATTACCAATAAATGACCATAGAATCTGAGGTAAACTGTTCCCCAGTGTTGGAGTTGGAGCTGATATCTAGACATTTTCCATGGTTTTCTTAAAAATTATTTTGGTTATCATCAAGAAAACTGTAAAATGTCTAGATATCAGCTCATAAATTAAACTCTATTGTTGTTATCATTATATTTGTCCAAACTAATGTACCTTTATAGATAAAAAATTATTGTATAATAGTTAAATTGTGCAGTAAAAGCTTGTGTATATATTCAAAAGATCATTCTCACTGTGCTGCACTTTCAAAATAAAAAAAGTAATCGTGCACAAAAATGAGAAATGTCATTGTCGTACAAAAACAATTGTTATTGTTGATGAGTCAATATAATCTTTGTTGTTTTTTAATGTGCCCCTCTGATTAAAAACTGCCCCCCACAGTCAGATTAGTCTAGAACCGCCACTGCCAGTAACTCATGTTCTGCAATGTAAAATTGCAGTTTTTGTCCTTCACTGTAAGACTTTGCTGTAAAATTTCCAGTCAAATTCTAACAGTAACTTGCTGTATATTGCTGTGAAAACAATGCATTGTGGGAGTTATCATGATTGCTCAGGCATTCCAATGATCTAAATGTTATTTTTTTTTCAGGAATTTACTGTTTTCAGCTGAGCATGTTGGGAAAATAAAGCCGTCATTTTCGAAAAGAAGAAAAGTTTTATTTCATTTAGTTTTTGTCTGGGCTGAAATAATCACAATGTGTTGTTTTTCCAGTAATCCTAATATAGAGTTTAAATAGATTAGTTGTAAAATAATTTAGATTTATACATTTAAACGTTATATTTATATATTTTTTTTCTATCTTACGAGACAGTTTGTCAGTAAACTGACCTGTATTTCTATAACACAGTAGAGGTTCTGTACATTTTACATTAACTTTCTGGAGAAACTGCTGCCAGTAATTTACTGTAATTTTACAGTTTTACAGAGTAGAAGTCTGGTGGCTTTGACAAGAACAGAACGGTTTCACTTCCCCCTGAATTATAAACTAAACAGGGCTGTCTGACTGCCTGTTTCTCTAAATTGGGGGCAAACAGACTGCTGAACAACCCTGACTACGGATAAGTACCTCACACAGACTGCACTTCAATAACTCTAATAATAACTATCCCTTTTGAGCCTCTACAACCAAATAAAAGGCTGCATGTTTGTGCGTTTCTGAATGAATCATATGATGATATGTTGAAGCACTACTCCACTGATTATGGTCAGTCATAATGGACGGTTTTATCATAATTCCATGCATTCTTCTTCCTTGTTTAAACCTACAGCCGTTGTGTCAACCCTGGGAAATTGCAGTAATTTGATTCAATAGGAATAAAATGAATATACTGTGTAATGGAGCTTCACATTTATCAGTACTTTAATATTTTGATCTATGCATGGTTTCCAGGCTAATAAGCTCCAATAAATGTATTCTGCTCTTATTTTGTGGCTCTTGAAAATGTGTATAAAAGCAGATAAGGCTAATACTGTGAGTGGTGTCACCATTTCATTATAGAGGAGATTGGGCCGGGTGAGATATCAGGGCTGCTAAAACGCCACTTTGATGGGTGTGAAATGAGTAGTGAACCCTGACCACTATCACCAGAGTGGGACCAGAGTGTGTGTGTGTGTGTGTGTGTGTGTGTGTGTGTGTGTGTGTGTGAGGAAGACAGAAGCACTTTTTCAGAGATTTAGAAGTCAACTGAGCCCATCTTCCTTTAGTGTGATCCCCAGTTTAACCCTTCTAATGCACAACATGGGTCAAAAAAAATGGGTCATGGGTCAAAAAAAAAAAAATATGTTGATAAAATCAAAAATAGATGATAAGAGTTTAATTTAAGAGCTGATATCTAGACATTTAACATGGTTTTCTTGATAATGATTTTGGTTATTATCAAGAATGTTTCCATGACTGTAGATGTAAAAATGACTAAGAAGACACAAAATGACCAAAAATAAATGTAAAAATGACCAAAAAAGAAACAAAATGACCAAAAATAAATTTAAAAATGGCCAAAATATACACAAAATGACTAAAAATAAATGTAAAAATGACCAAAAAAGAGACAAAATGACCAATAATAAATGTAAAAATGATCAAAAAAGACACAAAATGACCAAAGATAACTGTAAAAATGATCAAAAAAGACAGAATTACCAAAAAAGAGACAAAATTATTAAATGTTCTAAAAAAACATGTTATTTAATGCTGCTGTGTGTTTCTGTGCTCTGTCTTTTGATATCAACTTATTTTTATTTTACTTTATGAAGAAAAAAAGGTTTTGCATTATTAGATAGCTAACTACTTGGCTAAGTAGCTTGCTAAGCTAACTACTTAGCCAAGATATTAGCTAAGTAGTTAGCTTAGCAAGCTAAATACCTAAACAAGAAGAAAAAATGGCTCTTTTTGACCCATATTGTGCATTAGAAGAGTAGTGACACAAAAAGGGATTTTATTAAAAAATGAATAAAGGAAAACATAAAATTAGGATGTATGATGATCAAAAACAAACTAATTGAGGAAAACCTTGAATATTGAATGATGAAAATAATTTATTGCAAAAATAAAGAACATAAAAACACTCACCCATGTTGTGCATCAAAGGGTTAAAAGCAGTAAGACTCCTGTCTAACCTCCAGGCTGCCACTGGTCATTTATAGCTCAGAAACCCCAAATGTGATAAAAGATGGCTCATATAACTGACTTAATTTACAAGCTTCCTCTCTGTGGAAGTGTTCTTATAGCCAAGTATTCCATGCACATGTATCCCAAATAGCAGGCTTAGTTGGCCCCACTGACATTAATGGAATACTCATT
The DNA here is from genome assembly GCF_030273125.1 of Centropristis striata. Classification (NCBI taxonomy): domain Eukaryota; kingdom Metazoa; phylum Chordata; class Actinopteri; order Perciformes; family Serranidae; genus Centropristis; species Centropristis striata. The sequence continues at coordinate 3,065,478 of NC_081528.1, read as the reverse complement.
TTTTATTTCATGTTTCCAAATCAGATTAGCATTGATTTAGTGTCTTTGGAGCATAACACATGACACGGAGAGGCTGCTTAATTCACATGTGATAGTTAATATTTTACTGTGACTGACAGAAATGTCAAATTATAAGAATAATGTATGCCAAACCCCACAGGCTCAATCCCTCATCCTGCTCTGATAGATCTGCCTTCAGCTGTTTATTACTGCTGCAGTTTGTGTGGCCTACTCCTCATGGCAATCACTCAACTTCAGCAGGGGAATTCAAAATCACATTTTGTATAAAAGAGACCTATATATATATATATATATATATATATATATATATATATATATATATATATATATATATATATACACAGTTGCAAGAAAAAGTATGTGAACCCTCTGAAATTACCTGGTAGAGATGAATAGACTGAGATTTTTCTCTGATTGGACCAAACAATTCTTGACTGAATTTTGTTTATATATTCTATCGTGACTCTAGTATCGGGATAAAATCCTGTAGTAGGGCCGATACGCTGATTAACTAGTGGATAACTAATGGGGGGATCACGGGGGGTCGTGTAGCCCTCTTGATTTTAAGGGATGTAATAAATCTAATGTGTAAAATATAGATGAGTCAGCATTTAATTCATTAGTGGGACAAAAACAACTAAATAAGGGCTACATTAAACGTTTATTCATTTATTTAAATAGAAAAATCACTGTAGAAAAGTTTAAAAATAAAGGCTATATCGCGAGAATAAGGACATGTGTAACATCCCTCCTGCAGTATACACAGGTAACCTCACCTAGCGGTAACCTCACCTAGCGATAACCTCACCTAACGGTAACCTCACCTAGTGGTAACCTCACCTAGCGGTTACCTCACCTAGCGGCAACCTCACCTAGCGGTAACCTCACCTAACGGTAACCTCACCTAGCGGTAACCTCACCTAGCGGTAACCTCACCTAGCGGTAACCTCACCTAGCGGTAACCTCACCTAGGGGTAACCTCACCTAGCGGTAACCTCACCTAGAGGTAACCTCACCTAGAGGTAACCTCACCTAGCGGTAACCTCACCTAGCGGTAACCTCACCTAGCAGTAACCTCTCCTGGCGGTAACCTCACCTAGAGGTAACCTCACCTAACAACAGAAACACAGAGCTAATGGAAAAATGGCGAAGCGTCAGTGAGACGAAGTTGCTGAATATCTCAAAAAGAAAAAGAGAGGGTACCATGAAAGTCACATTGAGTTCGGCTTCATAGAAGCAATGGATAATGGGGGGGTCGCCAAAGTTTACAATGGTAAAAAATGTGGGTCCCTCAAGAAAAAGGTTGGGAACCACTGCTCTAGAGACCTGTCCAGGATGTACCAACATCAGACTGGATCATCTGAACGAATAAGTAACTTGATGAAGAACCACTGCCAGGTTGGGACGTTGTTCTGGGATGTGGAAAAATGGGCACTAAAAGAATAAAGACATGTTGTATTTTAGGGCGTTAAAACAACACATTGATAGCTGTTTACACTTTTTGCATGACAACAAAGAAACCAGGAAGCGGATTAGGTGAAATATTACAAAAATTCATCTATTTTCTGATTATTCTGACATCATTTGAAAGCATTATGATCCTGAAATATATAATTAGTGGGGTTTTTTGCATGGCACAGCAAATGTGTTCCTAATGATGATAATTCTCACCAAAAACCCTCTTCTAATACCATCCTTCTGACTTTTGCTCTGTGTTTCTGCTGTTTAAAATGTGTCTGTGTCCCTCCTCCACTTGACTGGCCTCAGTCTGCCAAGCTCACAATGTTTAACCAGCCGTTTTGAATGTTATCCGCCCATTAACTGGTCCTCATCAGTTGTTACCAGCTTCATAAATATAGGTTGTAGGGGCCTTATTGTACCTGCTAAAAGCTTCAAAAGGGTGTTATCCTGCATAAAAGTCCATCCAGCAGCCAACCTTTCCTCTCATCTGGATGTACCCAACGAAGCTTGGTGAAGCATTTGCTTTTTTTTTTTTTACTTGTTTTCTTCAAGTTCTTGTTCATTTTAATGCCTGGTACAACTAAAGGTACATTTGTTTGGATAAATATAATGATAACAACCAAAAAAACTAATAAGAGTTTAATTTTAGAGCTGATATCTAGACATTTAACATGGTTTTATTGAGAATAACCTAAATAATTATCAAGAAACCATGGAAAAATGGTAATGAAGGCATAATGAAGCTTCATGAAGCATTTGCTTTATTTTTTGACCCCACTAGATGGCGGTCTTGGCTTAAATAAAAGGCTTCAGCAATGGTAAATGAGTGTGTTTGCAGAAGAAAGAGCGCCATCTCTTGGGCTCCGTAAATAAAGCAAATGCTTCATGAAGCTTTGTTGTCCCAACACTACTACTAACCCAAACCTATGAGACTAAACCAACAACATCCCGGATTTGTTAAGCCAAACCTATCCATCATTTTCACCAGTTTGGAACAAATATTGTCACCGATAGCCGTTATTAAGCTGTAGCCAGTCTGCATTAGGTCCTTAAATTGCTTGTTAATACAGTTTTGGCAAAAACAAAAAGTTATTCTAGACTTAGCCAAGCAGTTTCTGTGCCAAGCCTTAACAAAACCCTAACTACAAAAGTTTGTTCAGTAGAATACAAATGTCCAGCAGGCACTGAGAATCTCCTGCAACAAGCATAGTGCTGATCAATCCAAACCTCATTCAGAAAACAAAGGTTTTAAAAGTTGTTTGCTTGCCTTCTTGCACACATATAAACCTGATAAAGCATGAATTCTTAAGTCTTTTTACACACCAGCATCATTTTCTACTTATTTCAGCTCACAATCTGCTAATTGCAATTAAGTATCAGCAGAATCTGTTTATCTCAGGTACATACTGATGTAGTAACTAAATACTGTAATTTAACATAAATTGGGAAAAACCGCCAAAAATTTTGCATTGAAGTGAATGGGACAGCCAAAAAAAAAATTAGCGAAAAAGAACAGTAATTGGAGATTTTTAAACCTCTACTTCTCCATTTAAACTTTAAACAGTAGACACAAGTCTTGTGTATCGGTGTATTAATCCACGTTTCGATAGGTCATATAGTTTTTTATCAATCCCTGTTCAATGACCATGATAATTTTTGGAGAAATTCTGAGATTATAATGGCTGTGTATTGCACGGAATGTTCGTGTCACAGTGTGTGACATCATCGCCAGAGTGTAGAGGGAGAGAAGAAATTGTCAAAAAATACATTTGAAAACTGCGCTCCAGGCTGCAAATTCCACTCTACAGAAATAATTTATACATAGAAACGTAGGAAAACTAGTCTTCTCCCTCACAATCCTCTGGTAAAGCTGTAAGAGTTATAGTTTGGGGGTAAGACACACAGATGCGCCACCAACACCACCAACAGCCTCATTGGGTCCCATATTAAAAACGCAGGGAGATTTCTGAAAAAGGGAGATGTAACAGTTTTTTTTAGATTGCCCTAACAAAGCTATTTTTTCATTTTTCTTTAAAAAAAAAACATATGTAGACGTTCAGGAACAACTCAGGACGCTCAAAGTGAAGTCGGATCAATGATAGGTATTATGGTTTTGCCAAAAATGCTTTCTGTTCGAGGCCAGAAATTCCAGTCTGTACACCTCTGGCTGCTGTCACTGTGCCGGAACAGGCGTCAGTTAATTCTGTTGATTGCTTTGATCTGATTGCCTTTGATCTTTGATGTGATTACAGTTACAGATACACACACACACACACACACGCACACATTTTGAGGTTAAAGGTCATAGGTTGCTGTATAAATAAATACTTGAAAAGGAATGCTTGTTGTAGGTGTGCTCCTTGTATATTATATAGTATCATAACATTACTAGTATTAATTGTTTGAAATCTCTGAAGAATCTCATCATAGTGTACACACACCGGCAGTAGCCCCCGTGGCCCTTTCAGAATTTCCCCTGAGGAAATTTTCTAGTTATCATTATTATTATTATTATTATTATTATTATAGAATCTTCCAACAAAGTTGCAGTCAAACAAGCTGTTTCACATCCATTGGACAAAACTGAAAGGCCCAAAATGATCTTTTCTAAAAGCAGGCCTGTATGTAGGACACATTGATCTGAGTGTAATCGTGGCGTTATTTGCTGTATTTGCTTGTTCTAGACCGCACAGAGAGTTCAAACAGCACAGTGAGCCGTGGCTTTTTAAATAGCACTGTGTTGGAGTTCATCTTGTTGTTTGATTTTCGCCTGCAGGCTGGATACGACAGCAGAGCTCCCCGTCTCTATCAAAGGAAAAACATCACAAAAAAAGCAAACAGAGCTTCCGTCATTTGATTTGTGAGTCAAATGGAGAGAGCTGCAGTGATTCACTGCTCACTGCAAGGTGATTCAGGGACCAGGAGAGTCCAGACAAAGCTCTCCGACCCTAATGCTGCGTTCGAATGCACTCGGAACTCGGAAAGATCCCAGTTGGAAATTCCAGCTTCCGAGGTAAATGCGTTTCATTGGTCCACCTCGGAAAACATGGCCGACGATAGCAAGTTGATGTTTGTTTACATGTCTTTGGAGCATTTAAAAATGATTCTGGGGTCCAAATATAGGGTGGAATTGTGGTCTGCAAATACTTAAGAGACAAAAATATAATTAAATCATATCGATTTCCTGGATTTAATGAAAAAGAAATGCAGTATTACACTTTGTACACTAATGTAGTTTAAATATGGGAAAAACTATAATATTTTTAAACTTTTACTGTGCTTTTTTGTCCCTACTACGCTCACACAAAGTCTTTAATTAACAGAGTGGGAATACCACTACAAAGTAATCCTACACTTTTAGTCAGTCATTTTGTGTCTTTTTTTGGTCATTTGTTTTTTTGTGTGTGTCTTTTTTAGTTATTTTGTGTCTTTTTTTGTCATTTTGTGTCTCCTGTGGGTATTTCTTTGTTATTCTGTCTTCTCAATTTGTGTCGTTTTTGGTCATTTGTGTCTTTTTTGTGTCTTTTTTTATAGACTAATGTAGTTTAAATATGGGAAAAACTAGAACATTTTTTTACTCTTTTACTGTGCTTTTTCGTCCCTACTACGCTCACACAAACTCTTTAATTAACAGAGTGGGAGTGCAAATACCACTACAAAGTAATCCTACACTTTTAGTAACACAAATGCTAAATTAAATGTCACATAACAGACTAAATGTTGAAGATAAAGTGTCTGTTTTCCACGTATTTCCGGCCTACTCGGGCTGCTTGGATCCTACCCCAATTCCCGAGTTGGAATCCCGAGTTCAAGGGCCGTTCTATTGCACTTTTCCTGTCATTTTGTGTCTTTATGTGTCTTTTTTTGTTATTTTGTGTCTTTTTTTGTCATTTTGTGTCTGTTGTTGTGTCTTTTTTTGTTATTTTGTGTCTTTTTTTGGTCATTTTGTGTCTTTTTTTGTCATTTTGTGTCTGTTGTTGTCTTTTTTGATAATTTGTGTCTTTTTTTATAGACTAATGTAGTTTAAATATGGGAAAAACTATAACATGTTTACCTCTCACGGTGTGTAGCACCATTTTTGCCTTGACATTTTCCAAGTATTTCTGACCTACTCGGGCTGCTTGGATCCTTCCCCAATTCCCGAGTCGGAATCCGGAGTTCAAGGGCCGTTCTATTGCACTTCTCCGACTCGGAGGTCAGATATTTCCGAGTTCCGAGTACAATGGAAGGCAGCATACTCCAGGTCCTCTCTCCACTCAGTGCTGGAGAGCTACTGTCAGCCTTGACCTAAATTAGACCCCCCTCTCTCCTCTCCCTCCATCTTCTCTCAGATTTCATCTCAGGCTCTGCTGGGTTTTGTCTCTCTGAAAGGAGGAGCGGTTTGGGAAAAAGCTGTCGGTTCCAGGCTAGCGTGCCACGAAGGGTAAGAAGGAGAATATGAGCTAATGAAGTCAGACCTGAGTGGGAACAGCAGTGATTTTTTATTTTTTTTCTTCTCCGGAGCTCCACTTCCACTTGTTAACATGACATGTTAGACCTCTATAACCGCTCCTGTCTCTCCTCTCATCGTCTTTCCATTCTGCTTTTCATTATCAATCAGTCTTTATCCACTGCCGCACCATTTTCTCCGTTTCCCCCTCATGGCTCGCCGTGTTCTTTTTCTCCTTCTCCTTCCCACTGCTCCTCCGACCCTCCCTGTCATCCCGCATATACGTCTATCGGCGTTAATATGGGAAGTGAAAAGGCCCTGAAGGTGACACTGTGACAGGCGAATCAAGCTCTTGTTGTTTGGCATCACTCACACCCGTCAGGGACTTTAATATGATTTCAGAGGCCATTTGCATTCCATTTGTGGCTATCGAAAGTTATCAATCTGCCTCGTTTCCCTCGGCGATGTTGACTGACTACTGAAAGTCGGCCCCGAAAAAGAAAAGAGCAGCAGAGGAACCCAGCAATAGCTTTCTGATTTGAATAGATGATCTGGACTGGAAGTATAAAGAGCCTGATCTGCACACATGTGAATGCATATTTTTTACTCAGACACTTGTTTGTAATGTATGACAAATGTGTAGACTCATTAATGCAAATACAACACATTTACATTGAGTATGGACAGTATAATCTCCTTAATTTGTCTCGTTAAAAAAAGCAACCGACACATTCTTTAACTCAGGGGTCTCAAACTCAAATTACCTGGGGGCCACTGGAGGCAGTATCAAGGTGACCAAAAAAAGACACAACATTACCACAAAAAGACACAAAATTGCTAAAAAAAAAAGACACAAAATGACACAAAAAAGACACGGAATTACCAAAAAAAGACACAAAATGACCACAAAAAGACACAAAATTGCTAAAAAAAGACACAAAATGACCAAAAAAAGACACAGAATTACCAAAAAAGACACAAAATTACCAAAAGAGACACAAAATTACCCAAAAAAGACACAAAATTACCAAAAAGACATAAAATTACCAAAAAAAGACCAAAAAATTACTAAAAAACGACACAGAATGACAGAAAAAAAATTAAATTACTTAAAAAAGACACCATATTATTTAACAAAAGACACAAAATGACAGAAAAAAGACACATAATTACCAAAAAAGACACAAAATTAACAAAAAAAGACACAAAATTAATTATTATCAAACCTGGTGAAGCTTAAGAAATATTTTTTAGAAATACTTTTATAGAGGATCAGGGCTGGGGCTAATGGGCGACTTTATGTGTATTATTCACAAAACCAGATTTGTCCATTTGGGCCAAGTTAAAGCGTCTCCAGAGCAGGACGAGGAGACGTTCCGGCTGTTTTAAGACTCGTTAAAAATCACCCGGGGGCATTAAAAGGGTCAGTAATGTTTAAAACCAACACGTTTTACTATATAGTGTTAAGTGTTCAGTTAAAGTGTGCAGTGAACTCTGATGGCTTCACATTAATACTGCTGCCTTTCATTTTCATCACACTTTTCCTTCCAAAGTTGCTGCGTAAACAAATCAGCTCATGTGACATAAAGCTCCCTGCACGACTAACAGCAGCTTCCTGTTTGATACAGGTAACTTTTCATATACAGCTAAAAGAACGACATGAACTTAATGTAACTTGTTATCTTGTGTTTAGGGTGAATAGGGAAATTAAAGCTCACCTTGAAGAAAACATTTAGAACATGGGGCACAGTGGTGGAAGAAGTATTCAGATCTCTTACTGCAGTAAAAGTACTAATAACACACTGTGATATTACTCCACTACAGTAAAAGTCCTGCATTGAAAACTTACTGAAGTAAAAGTACAAAAGTATCAGCATCAAAAATGTACTTAAAGTATCAAAAGTAAAAGTACTGGTTATGCAGAATGGACCTAAAATTTGACAATTTTTGACAAAAATGGATGGCTTTTTTTTTAGGGGGTTATTTTTGGACATCTCATAATATGCTGGTTTTTTTTTGTCATTTCTGGCCATATTATGCTCTAATATGTATCAACAGAATATATTTGGGCCATTTCTACCTTTTTTAGGCATTTAAAATTTGGCCTTTTTTGACATAAATACACATGACTTTTTTCAGTTTTTGGACATCTCATAATATGGCGTTTTTTTGCTATTTTTGGACAAACGATACTACAATATGTATCAACAGAGTTTAATTTGGCTATTTCTAGGTTTTTTAGGCATTTTAAAATTTTAACATATTTGACAAAAATCAACATACAACAGTATGACTTTTTTTCAGTTTTTGGACATCCCAATATATGCTGTTTTTTTGCCTTTTGCTTGTCTTAATGAACTGAACTTCTGGCAACAACAAACAAATGTAAGCCTGGAGACTCTAAAGCTATTCACACAGTCGCCCATACAGTTGTACTCATTTTGCTTAAAATAAGAAATTAACTCTTAAAACAAGATACATTATCTATATATAAATAATTTGCAGTGCACTCTGGAAATACTTGGTGAGCTTCATGTTTTTTACAGTATGAGCTCATCCCTTCCTGCACAAGTTCAAGGAGAACATCTATTAAACTCTAGGTCACATCATTCTTCAATGGACTTCTATGTTTTTATGAAGTAGGTCAGTTAGTCTGACACACTTAATGATATCAGCTTTGGGATCTAATTGTGGTAGTTTTTATGTTCTAGATACTGAGCTCTGGCCCTGCACTGCAAAAACATGAAGCTTACAAAGTATTGTCTTCTTCTATCTAGCAATAGTATCTTAATTATCTTGTTTTGATTATAATTTACCTACTGACCATAGCTTTATGTGCTTTTTTAATTATCTTATTGTTTAAAAACTTATTTTTACACTGCAAAGAAGGGGGGGTCTAAAAACAAGTTTAAAACACTAAATCTGAGGGAAAAGGTACTCAAAACAAGTAAATTATCTGTCCATGTAGCAAGATAATTTAATTGACAAGATTTCTTGAATTAAGATTGTTAAATCTAGAAATCAGCATGTCTACAGATGCATTTAGAAGGCTTAAATAAGACGAAAATTCTGGTTTTAAGATGAGATTACTTAAAAATTTAACTTTTTACAGCTTCAAAATAAGTGAAATACACTAAATATAAGCAATTACAAATTTTGTTTTCTTACATTTAGCAAATTAAGCTGAAGATTATGAAACAAATATTTTGTTTTAAGAGTTAATTTCTTATTTTAAGCATTCAACATGCTTATTTGTTCCTTGTTTTTAGGATTGACATTGTGAGCTTTTTCATGCTTTTCAATCTATTCAACTGTTGAATATGGTGAGTTTTTACCTAAAATATTGGCTCCAAATGAGAGTTTTAGTTGCATGTAGTTTAAATGTTATTTCAAAAGTATTTTCTACCACCAGTATACGGAAATGAGAAAGGTCAGATTTATTCTGGTAACACAAAGGGGACATTCCTGGTCAGCCACAGACACCGCACAACACACACACCCAGTCATCCTAATCACAGATTGATAAAAGCTAATTAGCGACCTAGCATGCTAAGCTAACTAGCATCACCTAAGCACTTTCTGTGCATTTATGACAGTGTAAATGGTTTTGCTACATTACACGGGAGCATATATGCATTATCCAACATGGTCTCCCAGGAATCCGTGAAATAGCCACAGATTTGCTTAACTCAAAATCCGTGGAATAGCCACGGATCACTCAAATTTCCATGAAACTGACACAGATTTCGCTACAATGCAAGTTAATGACAGTCATATCCCGTGGCTATTCCAACATACAAAGTGATTATGTACATTCACTGAGTGAATATTTAGAAAATAAAACATATATTTCTCGCTAGAAATTTGATCAAAATCCATTTTTATGCAGAAACTAAGTCAAAATATTGATTTTTTCACTAAAAATGAGAGAACTGTGCGCCATGTTTTTTGTTCTGACCGCCGGGACCTTGAAAGTCACGTGACTTGGAACAAGCCAATAGGAACAAATATCCATGGAATAGCCACGGGATATGACATTAACTTGCATTGTAGCGAAATCCGTGTCAGTTTCACGGAAATTTGAGTGATTCCGTGGCTATTCCACGGATTTTGATTTAAGCGAATCCGTGGCTATTTCACGGATTCCTGTGAGACCAGGTTCGCATTATCACATCAACATTGTATGAAAATGAAATATAATTAAAATACACAATCAAAATATGTGTATGACTGGATTTAACCTACCACGTGCACGCTCCTCGTGCACTGACACGGCTCAGTCACGTACAATGGTATATATTTACAGAGGAGACGCCCACTGACCAATCAAAATACAAAACTTCAATAAAACGTGGTGGTATTGGTTGATTAAATCATGGCAAGTGGAATCACCCAATTAAATCACTCTGTTAAACAAACAAAGACATTTATTGATTAGGAGCAAATTGTACAAGGAGTATCAAAAAGAGAACCTTCTTCAGGCTGACAACTGAAGTACAGAGCTGCAGGTTTGTGCTTCACAAGTCAAGTTGAGTCACACAAGTTAATGCCAAATGTCAGTGGAGCAATTTGAACCCTCGCTTTAAACCACTCGGCCACACCAGCTGAAAGCTTTTGCCCTCATGTCTTTGGTCAAGTGGAGCAGGTAAATCAGCACCTTGAGTTGAGATGTTTTAGTGTAAAAAACAACCATCAATCAAAGGTTTAAGTAAGTATAATACAAATGGGATGTGAGTATTCTGGATGGAGTGGAATTACAGAGCTTTACAGTGGGAAACAAGTGGAAACATGGTAATGTGAGCATGCAAGGAAAAAAAATGCAGTGATATTTACTTAAAAAAAAAAAGCTAGGCAAGTTTTTCCACACAGAAAGTGTTTGTAATCTTTACTCAGGCTGTTTCTAAGTATTATTTATTCAATAGAACCACTTTTTTTTTTTAATGAAAATACAATTGCAGATTCATTTATTTTCAATAAATCGATGGGCTCTAGAGGGTTGAATCAGCGTCCTCCTGCTGATCTTCCAAATCCTGAAGGTAGGTCAGGAAAAGTTTCCAGATAAACGCTGGAGTTTAAATAAACTGTCTGGGATGTGACGGTTGTGAAAGTAGTGATTTTGTGGCACTGTGTAAGAAGTAAAAACTGGTAATCTGGTGTAGGAGGAAAGGGTCAGATGAGCTCTGGACACATTTATTGCTAATTAGCAGAGGATGGTTTTGATCCATGGACCTCTGGGTTAAAGGGCCAGCACGCTTCTCCTGCACCACTCTGCTCTCTGCGTTTGATTCTGGGACCCTGAAAATCTGTCTTTTACTAATTGTGGGATTCTTTGAGATCCAAAATTTGAGCAGCTCGCAGGTTGCAAAGTTATGATTTGGGGTTGTGGTGGAAAATCTTAGGAGACTAACAGATACAATATTCAGGATACACAAACAGGTCCTTGGTTTCGAACAGTAAGTCCCAGTAATCCTAATTTCTGTTGCTATTATACCTAATGTTTGTGCGTAAGGTCTCTTGCTTTCCTGTCATTGTTCCAAATGGTGCAGAGGGATTTCCTAAATCGGAGCTGTAAAGAGACTGTGACTGTTGGTCAGATTTCTGTGTGTTTATCAAAACATGTTATGATGCATATTTAAACTGCTATATGTCAGATATTCTAATACATCTTCAAATTAATACAAAGCAGGGTAATATAGTTACAAAAGTAAAATAAATGTGTGTAATTATCGTAAGTGAGGTAGTTACGTACATGCAGAAAGAAGATGTGACATAAATTTACATGGGCTTCTCAAATAACAATGTTGACGTCTGTCTAGAGATGGGAATCGAGAACCGGTTCTTTTTTGAGAACCGGCTCCCAGCCAGCAGGGGCAGCAGTTATCTCCAATGACTGTTTATGTGGCCTTAAAAAGAGCGATATACTGCTGTGGATGGGGGTCCTCGCAAAATTAATTTTCACCAGCTAAAAAAATCATTATCACTTTAAGTGTACACCATCTTAACAATATTTTCCCCTTTTCTGCAGAAAGCCCTTAACAGCAGGGAACTGAAGCTGTTATCTATGTTTTCTCCAATGGCTCCACTGACAAAAACAGCAATTTCATGTTGCAGAACAAGAGTGTCTACTGTTAACATGTGTTATTGTGAGACTTTCTGTCCAACACACACGTTTAACAGCATTTATTTACCTTCACTGTGATCTGATGGTTAATCATGGACGCTGAGCAGCAGATCAACTGAAAATGGAAAATGTGCAAACTCCTGCAGAAACACAAGCCCTGGTCCTTTAAATATAAAGTACATAATATGATATAATATATGCTGCGTGTGCATTCTCCACTTTCTCCTCTGCTCTGCTCTCTAATAGGCAGCGAGGAGACAAGCTGCTAATCAGTACAGCACACAGCTAAATGAAGCTGTTCAGGCCTGCCTGCACCCTCCAACAGCACAAAGGACAATTTTGGTGTAGCGTGTGTGTATGTGTGTGTGTGTGTGTATAAAGAGAGAGAGAGAGAGAGGCCTTGACACCCTGTAAAGATCCTTTTAAGAGTGTTTCTCGTCTCTGGTCTTCTTTTTAAAGGCAGCCCAGCCTAAGCCTTAAACGCTGCTCATTACAACACTGTCTCCTAACAAGTGGCTGTGCCCGGCCTGCCACTGCCTGGCTGGTTTTAATGGTTTGCTTTCTAACTCTATCCTCCATCCTGTAATTGAGGAGAGTCTGTAAAGGATCTTCTCTGGAGGCCAGGCTTGTTTAAGAGGCTCCTAAACGAAGAGATTCATCAGAGTTTTACAGCACCGCGAGGGGAGAGGGAGCGGCTAATCGAAGACGCAAAAAGAGGTCGGAAAAAAGAGACAAAAAAGCTGGACACAAAGACTCTGTCGTCCTCAGGATAAAGGAGGATGGAGGAGGAGGGACACAGTGCAGAAACCAACTGACAAAAATAAGAAATCAATAACTAGAATTAAGTAAATACACGCTCGAAACAAGTCAAATTATCCGCCAGGGCAGTAAGTACACTGCAAAAAAACCAACTTGTGGCATGTTAGCAACACGTTTAAAATGATTGCCACATGCAGAAAGTATGTTAGAACAGGGATCGTGATATTTAGTACACTGAAAAAAAATTGAGTTATATTTACTTTACAAAAGCTCAGCAAGTTTTTCCACACAGAAAGTGTTTGTAATCTTTACTCAGGCTGTTTCTAAGTATTATTTATTTAATAGAACCACTTAAATTAAATTGCAGATTCACTGATGTCCCTCAATTACATTTTACTTGGAAATATCAACTAATGAAGCCAATGAACTGGTTTAGTGAATATTACTTGGAACGAATGATTCAATTTACATACAAGAATGAGGACACATAATAACAAACAATCACTAAGTAATGCACAACATGAAAAACTGATATTTCAAAGTAAAAGCACTGAATTCATATTTCTTTGTAGAATTTATATAGATGATGGAAATAATAATTACAGGGCCAAAAAAATCTATTTTTTCAGTGTACGTAACTACCTCACTTACGATAATTACACACATTTATTTTACATTTCTAACTATCTTACCCCCAACCTTAACTTTTCAACCTACGAGCTGCTCAAATTTTGGATCTCAAAGAATCCCACAATTAGTAAAACACAGATTTTCAGGGTCCCAGAATCAAACGCAGAGAGCAGAGTGGTAAAAATACTTGGTAAGCTTCATGTTTTTTTGCAGTATGAGATCATCACTACCTGCACAAGTTCAAAGAGATAAATCTAATACACTGCAAAAACCAACTGGCAAAAAATGAGAAATAAATAACTAGAATTAAGTAAATACATGCTGGAAACAAGTCAAATTATCTGCCAGTGCAGTAAGTACTACATTAAAAACTGCTATTTTAAAGGAAAAGCACTGAATTCATATTTTTTGTAGAATTTATATAGATGATTGAAATAATAATTACATGGCCAAAAAAATATTTTTTTT